>NW_026323406.1:0-316 GCF_001194135.2 Octopus bimaculoides
GTGCAGTGCTCATAACCTTTGCAGGTCCTCCAAGATTGGTAAAATCTTTGTTACTGATACCTTGTTTGAAGATCTGCTGGTCAATGTCTGCAGGAAAAACATGGACAAGGAATTAAATACCTGAAATAATATGAAACCTACTTAATCCATTTTCCTGTCCAAAGTATTTTCATAAGTTTGTCCTAAGTGTTCATGCTTGCGTTCAGAGTTTTAGTTAACCCTTGCTTCATATGTTCTGAGTAATATAAAGTGTTCATTTCATAAGTTCCAAGCTACTCCTGTGGTTGAAAAGATTAGAGATGTGTATCATATATGA
>NW_026323407.1:0-509 GCF_001194135.2 Octopus bimaculoides
CTAAAAAAAATCAGAAAAAAGTTAAAAATTAAGAAATTGGGGTGGAGTTAAAATTTTGAAAATGTGATTTTTGGGCAAATTCATATTCTCCTATATTGAGAACATTAGAATCCGAAGAAATTTTGGAAAAAAACAACCCCGGAAGTGGGTGGAGTGCACACGTTTTACATATGCCACGGTCTACATACACTTTATGCATGAAAATGCTTTATGCAATGAAATAAGCAGATGTTGGATAATTCTAAAATTTCTTCTAAAAACAAAACTTAATTGTAACTAAAATTGAAATTAGTTTCTCTATATTTGGAGAAAAAAATGTAGTTAATATAAACAAACACTTAGGAGAATTCTTAGAAAAAGTCAAACATACCGAGTACTGAAAGGGCATTAGTATAACATCCATGCAGAATACCGGAAATACCATAATAGCCTCTAAAAGAAAACTTGCATCTCATTATAATCATCATCATCATCATTACTACTGTCACTGGTGTAACTTGGTTGTTTGA
>NW_026323408.1:0-623 GCF_001194135.2 Octopus bimaculoides
ATATATATGTATATATATATATATGTATTTATATATGTATGTATATATATGTCTATGTATATAATAATAAGAAAATGGAGGGGAATATGTGGTACTCATTAGCTTGCAGACACTGTACTGTGTTAATTAACTTGTTTTCAACCAAATGGACAATAAAGACAATATACAAACATATGTGACACACTATGTGATATCAGCAATTAAAAATTCAAAAGTATATCAGGTGACGAATTTTTAATTTTTAATTTTTAATTGTTGATATGACATAGTGTGTCACATATGTTTGTATATTGTCTTTATTGTCCTTTTGGTTGAAAAATAAACAAGTTAATTAACACAGTACAGTGTCTGCAAGTTCATGAGTACCACATATTCCCGTCCATTTTCTTATTACTCTATAAATTTAAACTAAAACTTCCTTTTACCCACACCCATTTATTGCACTTGGTAAAAACACTAGTGTAATAATTATTGGGCACCCTCCCAGCAGTATATTGAATAGATGTTATGCCTTAGTGGGTTAGATTCACACCCCCTAACTCTCTCAGATTATATGTATGTATGTATATGTATTTATGTATATATATATATATATCATCATCATCATCGTTTAACGTCCGCTT
>NW_026323409.1:0-535 GCF_001194135.2 Octopus bimaculoides
AGGGGGACAAAGAAGGCACCAGATCATTTGAGGGACTCCACTCCTAGATTTTCTGTGAAAGTTGACTCTTCTATCCTCTTCCTTTTCCAAGGCACTCTCAAAACAGTGAGGGTTAACGCTTGGAGCTTCTTCCATGACGTGCTAATTAACAAGTACAATGAAATGCTTGGTGGATAAGTTTAACCCATAACTGAGATCCTGACAGATGTTACCATTTCAGGTCAGAGTAGACCTGGAAACAACAGAGGCTAAGAGAAGATTCCACACTCCTCAAAACCCTAGAATTTTGGAACCAGGGTCCCACTTCAGGATACAGATCAACGTCATGTTATACAAATCACATGACTTGCCGAGCGTACCCGGATCTCATTGCTCAATCTCCTCTCCACGATTTCATGTCCTCCTGCAACTGCTGCACATGTATGTTCGACATGGCTGTGATCTATTACCTCTTCTATATTTTTCACCATGTACAGATGTACAGGTTCCCATAGTAACAGTTGATCTACAATTTCAGCTTTCATCTTTTCTTCAT
>NW_026323410.1:0-298 GCF_001194135.2 Octopus bimaculoides
AATGCTTTATGAATACAAAAAAGGAAACTCTGCAGCTGAAGCGACTCAAAACACACTCAGTTTATGGGAAAGAATACTTGAATGAAAGAACTTGCAGAAGATGGCTTGCAAAAATTCAGAAGTGGAGATTTCAACCTTGAAGGTGAAGATCGAACAGGACGTCCAATTGAGTTTGATGATAAGCTCCTTGAGGCATTACTTGAAGAAAATCCTGCATTATCAGTTGAAGAATTGGCAGTAAAACTTACTTCAAACCACACAACTGTTCATCGTCATCTTCAACAACTTGGAAAGGTTC
>NW_026323411.1:0-163 GCF_001194135.2 Octopus bimaculoides
CAACACATTGCAAATCAGTGAACTTCATTACAAAGAAGAGAGCTTGCTGGAGAAAGAAAGCAGCCGGTTTAAAAAGACAGTAACAGACTGCAGCAATTCACCACATTCCAGAAGCTACTTTGAACATAATACAAAATGGTGCATCAACATCTACTGCCCAATC
>NW_026323411.1:173-364 GCF_001194135.2 Octopus bimaculoides
AAAATGGTGCATCAACATCTACTGCCCAATCTGATAGAATTCTGGCAGAACTGTGTAGCAACAGATCGCCAGCAATTGCTTCATCAGCAATTGCCGTCCTACCTCCTGCGAAAAGGGATTACCTTGCTATGTATAATGAAAGCAGCGCAAAAAGTTGTTTTGCACAAGCATTTGTATAGCCAATTAAACGG
>NW_026323412.1:0-403 GCF_001194135.2 Octopus bimaculoides
TACATACATCAATACATACACTCACACACACGTATGCAAACACATATACACGTAAATAATACACACATACACACACACCTGCACACATATACATGTGCATACGTCGCTTTCTTGGTAACGAATCAAACTGTTTTAAATAATAACAACAACAACAATAATAATAATAATAATAATAATAATAATAATAACAACAATAACGACAACAATAATAAAAAATAATAATATATGTATGAGTGGCTGTGTGGTAAGAAGCTTGTATCCCAATCAAATGATACCGGGTTCAGTCCCACTGCGTGGAACCTAGGACAAGTTTATTCTACTATAGCCTCGGGACCGACCAAAGCCTTGTGAGTTGATTTGGTAGACGGAATCTGAAAGAAGCCCGTCGTATAAATATATATAT
>NW_026323413.1:0-547 GCF_001194135.2 Octopus bimaculoides
TATATATATATATATGATGGGGATGAGCATTAGGAAGTAGGAGTAGGCTAAGGTCCAAGAGGTTGAGGTTGGGAAGGGTGAGAAACAGACGGTATGAAAACGACCCCACAACGTGAACCGAGAAGTAGAGGAACGCCGTCAACCTCCTCCTACGTAGACGCAAGACACCTACCCACCCTCATTTCCATCACTGGTTTAAGTACACACCTTTGAATGTTTGAATATGTATATGTAAGTATGTATATATAAATGTGTGTGTGTGAGAGTGTGTGTGCGTGTGTGTGTGTGATAGAGCGAGAGAGAGAGAAAGTGTATTTGTATGAGCGTCTTTATCTGTAATTGTATGTGTGTATATTTGTATATAAATATTCATTGAGGCATGATTTCATATTAACACATTCATACGGTCTCGTATATAACAACGTCTTACCCCTTACAGATATGTGTGCATGTGCGAGTGTGCGTATATCTGTGTGCATAAATGTATGCATATGCGTGTCTATGTATGTAGGTGTCCAAGTGTGTGTGTGTGTGTGTGTGTGTGTGT
>NW_026323414.1:0-194 GCF_001194135.2 Octopus bimaculoides
TATATATATATATATATATATATGTGTTTGTGCGTATATACCACACACACAAACAAACATACAGTGTATATATGTGTGTATAAAGTATAAGGTGTGGGCATAAACATATATATATATGATTGGGTGTATATCTATGCATCCTCTTTATTGTTTCTTTCTTTCACACTCTCTTCATGTGTGTGTGGGTGTGTGTA
>NW_026323415.1:0-208 GCF_001194135.2 Octopus bimaculoides
CTTACAGAATAATAACTGTTCCATGAAATTTTCTGATATAGCCTAGTTTGCAATTTGCTACAAACAATTACACAAGCTTATATATATATATTTACATATATACATATATTAATAGCAATGGTAAGACAACAAAAGAATGAAAGAGACCTCGGTATTAAGTAAATAGAGGAATTTATCTGTAATATAATATGTGACAATTATTCGGTTG
>NW_026323416.1:0-383 GCF_001194135.2 Octopus bimaculoides
TTCTTGACTATGGATTGAATCACATCTCTGTTGATTAGAAAACAAAGCAGGGTGAAACAATATAAAATGGAAGTAGCATTTACATGTATATTCTAGAATGCTCTTGATAAGACACAACAAAAGGATACTTTTATAAAAAGTAAGTTTTGGATAGTAGAATCAAATTAACAGTATAATTGAGGAATTTGCTAGAATAAAATAACTAGAGAAACAATAAAAATTAGTTTACTGGTTAAATAAAAACAATTCCATTTGTTCTGGAGAATCTAATTATATAATTTTTCCTTAATTAAAAAAGAAAATTACACATCCTTACACTTGAAAGATCATTTTCAGAATGTGAAAGAAATTTATTATTAAAAAATTGAATTGTTTCAAAATAT
>NW_026323417.1:0-374 GCF_001194135.2 Octopus bimaculoides
GTTTTTAGATCTCATTATTCTCTTTAACCCGGGCAACGCCGGGTATTTCTACTAGTAATAAATAAAAAGTATATATATAAACCACGGTTTATATAGTTACCTTGCAGTGGAGTGTTCAATATAATGCTCGATACTCTTGGAATAGGTAATTAACCAATATTTTCATTGGATTTTGCTATCCCTGAATGTGGTGTGTAGCCTTTAATTGTGCTTATATATATATAAACTCAACTATAAACTCAAGTTAGGCAACCATACTCAAACATACAGTAATACATATCGACTCATGTTTTTAAAATATTTATAAAATCTATATAGAATATGAAATAGGCGCACGAATGGCTGTGTGGTAAGAAGCTTGCTTCCCAACCACA
>NW_026323418.1:0-334 GCF_001194135.2 Octopus bimaculoides
TATATATATATATATGTGTGTATACGCACGCACACACCTGACTGTGTTTACTCGTATTTACTCTACACATATCCAAGATCCCCTACTTATTTATATATACATAATTACATACATACATACACATTTCTATGTTGATTCAGCAGGGACAAGCACGTAAAACAGGGTGTTTATATATGTGTGTGTATGTGTGGGTGTCACTATGGGTGTGAGTGTGTAATACGGGCATGCATGTATGCACGTGCTTGTGGATATATGTATGCGTATGCTAAAACACACACACACACGACATGTGTGTGTGTGTGTGCATATGTGTATTTATATATATATATATATA
>NW_026323419.1:0-785 GCF_001194135.2 Octopus bimaculoides
CAGTCCAGGGGCACTGGCAACGATCTCGCTCAAAAATCCTTACACATGTCGCAGGCACAAGTGCCAGAAAGGCGACGCTCTGGTGTCATCAAGATTTCGCATTTGCTTGCCCCAACAGGTCTTCGCAAGCTGAGTTTCGTGTCCAATGAAGATGACGTTGGCATGGGTGCCAGTCGTCGAATTTAATTCAATTTCGATTTCACTTGCCTCAACAGGTCTTCGCAAGTGAAGTTTAGTGTCCAATGAAGGAAGGTGCGCATAAGTGGACTGGCTGAGGCCTTAGATTTAGGTCTCACTCGGCTTGCCGGGTCTTCTCACGCACAGCATATTTCCAGAGGTCTCGGTCAGAAGTTATCGCCTCGGTGAGGCCCAATATTCGAAGATCATGCCTCACCACCTCATCCCAGGTCTTCCTGGGCCTACCTCTTCCACAGGTTCCTTCAACTGCTAGGGTGTGGCACTTTTTCACACAGCTATCCTCATCCATTCTCGCTACATGACCATACCAGCGCAATTGTCTCTCTTGCACACCATAACTGATACTTCGTAAGTTCAACTTTTCTCTCAAGGTACTATAATACTCTGTCTAGTATGCACACTGACATTACGCATCCATCAGAGCATACTGGCTTCATTCCTTGCGAGCAGTCACGGCCCATGTTTCACTGCTATGAAGCATGGCTGTTCGTACACATGCATCATACAGTTTGCCTTTTACTCTGAGTGAGAGGCCCCTTTTCACCAGCAGAGGTAAGAGCTCTCTGAACTTTGCCCAGGCTATTCTT
>NW_026323420.1:0-253 GCF_001194135.2 Octopus bimaculoides
AAAAAAAAAAAACGTACCTGCCTTGGCGAGAGAATGAACCTCCCACAGCTTTGTTTGAAGCTGAAGACAAAATTAAAATGAAAAAATAAAAAGAAACATCGAATGGGATGTGAAAATTTTCTGCCTGCTGATTGTGACAACAAAATGACAGCATGGGTGGAGAAGGTCAGAAGGATGGGCGAGACAAACTGCAGACACATAGAGAGACATGAAGTGTGAGTGTGTATATATGTGTGTGTATATATATATATAT
>NW_026323421.1:0-725 GCF_001194135.2 Octopus bimaculoides
ATATATATATATATATATATATGCTTGCATGCTTACGTATCCATTTGTGTTCTCATATTTACGCACACATATAGTAACGCACTTCATTATATAGTTGCATACTTACTCATGCGTGTGTGTGTGCGCTTGCATAATTCAATACATGTACCTAAGCACTTGCATATTCACACATGCCTGTATGCACTTGCAGATTTACATGCTTGTACATTTACTCTTGAATACACAGGCATGCACTTACATGCACACACATTAAAGTGCATGTACATACTTGCTCACTCAGTGATGCTTTACTTCCTTCTCGCAGATGCTTGTATATGCATGCATGTATGCACTTGCATGCAAATGCATGTATACACATCTCTACCCCCTTGCACACACACATATGCATACATACACATACATTCATTTCTGCACATGTATAAATATGTACACTTGCCTTTATACACCAGGTTACATGCAATATATATACGTATTCATGTATGAACTTGTGTACATTTGTATATGCATATTCTCACACAAAGTACTACACTTGTATACAAATACATACATTTACATTCTGCACACATACACACACATACTACATTTATACACACACATGTATCAATACCCACATGTATATGCATGCATACATCAACAAACTCACTAACATACACAGGCACACTCATATGCTTGCACACACACACACACACATACATACACACACACACAGGCACATACACACACAC
>NW_026323422.1:0-398 GCF_001194135.2 Octopus bimaculoides
TATATATGTGTATTGTATTAAATTCTAATTTATCATATCCTGTTATTTATACATACTGTGTAAGAGAGAGGGAGAGATGACATACTAAATCCAGGCATTAACATTTTACACAGTGATTCAATTGCTATTCGTTTATTCTTTTATTCTTTTATTCTTTTATTCGTTTATTCTTTTACTTGTTTCAGTCATCTGACTGTGGCCATGCTGGAGCATAGCCTTTAATCGAACAAATCGACTCCAAGACTTATATTTTGTAAGCCTAGCACTTATTCTATCAGTCTCTTATGCCGAGCCAATAAGTTACAGGGACATAAATACACCAACATCAGTTATCAAGTTACGGTGGTGGGACAAACACAAACATATACATATACATACATACATACATATATATATAT
>NW_026323423.1:0-289 GCF_001194135.2 Octopus bimaculoides
ATTATACAAAGAAATAATTAGATGTAAAATATAAAAATTATTAGAATTGGAAATTAAATGTGAAAATATTATCAAGGGGTTAGCAAAACACTGCCCAGCGGGCAGTCTTTCTGCTAGTTATGATTAATGACACTGAAAATATCAAAAATAAAGCTAACTAATTTAATGTGATAATAATTTTAATGAATTAAGTATTATAACATTGATGTGATGCTTACTGTATACCTACTCTGTATACCTACTATATACAGCACTCTGCTGTATATATCTATCTATATAATACTAAAAG
>NW_026323424.1:0-392 GCF_001194135.2 Octopus bimaculoides
CTAATTTAATTAGATTGCACTATCTTAAATTATCAGGAACCGGTATTAACTAACATAGGCGAAGTAAAGAACAATAATGGAACAAGGATTAGATTTAAGTCACCCATAAATAGCAATAATAATACAAACAACAATAAAATAATCATTTGAGATCAGGGAGCAAATAAAATTTTAAATTTTAAAAGATTTTAAAATTTCCAACATCCTATTCATTCAAAGTTAAGTAAAATACACACTAAACTAACAGCAATTGCAAATGAGCTATGGAAAAAGTTAAGTAAAACCATATACCATTAATGGATAAAGTTAAGAAATTTTGTTTTCACAGGAAGATTATGCATCAAAGTGAGAGATCAAAAATTAGCTATAAAGGTTAAATTTTAATTTAAGCA
>NW_026323425.1:0-378 GCF_001194135.2 Octopus bimaculoides
AGAAGAAGAAGAAGAAGAAGAAGAAGAAGAAGAAGAAGAAGAAGTACAAGTGGAAGAAGATGATGAAGAAGAAGAAGTACAAAAAAGAAATAGTAGAAGAAGAAGAAATAAGAAGAAGAAAAGAAGAAGAAGAAGAAGAAGAAGAAGAAGAAGAAGAAGAAGAAGAAGAAGAAGTGGAAGAAGACGAAGAAGAAGAAGAAGAAGAAGAAGAAGAAGAAGAAGAAGAAGAAGAAGAAGAAGAAGAAGAAGAAGAAGAAGAAGAATAAACAGATGAAAAAGAAGAAGAAGAAAAAGAAGAAGAAGGAGAAGAAAAAGAAGATGATATTCGCAAACAATGAAATAATCTTTAGAAAGACGGGCGAGGGAGCTTCAAATGAA
>NW_026323426.1:0-448 GCF_001194135.2 Octopus bimaculoides
ATATATACATATATATATATATGAGCGTGTGTGTACACATTAAATCTGTATATCTGTATATGTTAATATTTAACGTATAGTCTCTCTGTCACTCCTCTTTCTTTCAGCAGTATCTCTTTCTCTCTCTCCTCTCACCCCCTCTCTTACTGTAGTTTTCTCCGATGCCTGATCAAAGGAACGCGACAAAGCAATTAGTAGCCACAAAGCGATGGAAAATGGGATTTATGGGGACCGAATCTGAAGGTAATTTCTCATTGAAGTCGTTGATTATAGAGAATAATTCCTGCTCCCTCGTTCAGACCGTGTTTACTCACTAATAAATAAGATATAACACTTACTTACTAATTCAGACATCATACCTGCTGTTATATACATATACGTACATATATACACAAGTACATACACAAGTGCATACATATATACACACATACATATATATATATATATA
>NW_026323427.1:0-353 GCF_001194135.2 Octopus bimaculoides
AGTAGAACTCATGTCTGGAAACCTCCTGACATACTTAGATTGTTGAAAAAAATCCATAATACGGCCCCTGGAGGGGACCTATTATCTACCTCACATAACTAATTTTTTATAAACACCCAAGGGAAATAACCCATAGCACCTATACAATATTTTCATCGTGTGTTCGATTACATTGAATATTAATTTTTTGTGTCTTATTTCCAATGTTTGCAGACAATATCACTTTTATACTTTGATACGTGAGTAGAATTCATGTCTGGAAACCTCGTGACATACATTGCTGAAAAAAAATTGATAATAGTGCCAGGGAGAAAAACTAGATGTAGTTGATAGCTTCTGCTATCTAGGTGACC
>NW_026323428.1:0-444 GCF_001194135.2 Octopus bimaculoides
TGTGTGTGTGTGTGTGTGTGTGTGTATTATGTACGTAGGGTATTATAATACAAGCTGTGATGTCAATTATTTGATTCTCTGTCTGAAGAATTTCCAATACGAGATATCTTACATATTTTCTACTACACGTACAATTTTGTAATTCTTGGTTGCAAATGAAAAACTTGTAATGGTGAATAAATAATACGTAAAATGTTTTCAAATCTCCTATTTATGTGTGTGTGTGTGTATGTGTGTGTGTGTGAGAGAGAGAGAGAGAATATTATTGTTTACAATAATATCAAGGGACATAGATTTCGTAAGAAAATATCATGGAGTAAAAAAATAATTAATCAATTACTAAGATTACTACAGGTAACACCAGCACGCTAAAAATAGCAGTCAGACGGCAACCACTGCCATAAATTTTCAGATACACATTAATTGAAGTCGTGGTAATGAGCA
>NW_026323429.1:0-549 GCF_001194135.2 Octopus bimaculoides
GCCACCGCCATCACCCCCGTCGTCGTTATCAGCCCTATCATCATCATCATCATCATTATCATTAGTACCATCATCAGCATCACCACCATCATCGTTGTAATTTAACTTACTGAAGAGCCGGTCCTCTTAATATCACAGTGACACGCTCCTTGCTTAAAAGAAAAAAAGATAAATATTTAGTCACGTGTCTCCTACCATATGAACTCAGCATAAACATGTGGCTCCACCAAGATTACACTTTTTTGTAGTCTTGCTTGATCTGCGAATATGTACTTGAGAGGCAGTGTTTTGGTTCCCAAAAGTGCAGACATGACCGGGTGGTTATGAAGTATTCTTCGTAACCCTTCGGGTTCGAGTTTAGTGACAAGATGCAGCAATTTGGAGAAGTATCCTCTACTATAGATCCCGGCTGACTAATGCCTTGTGAGCGTTGTGTTTATGTGTGCTTAAGCACGGGGATCCGTTGACCAGGGCTCCAGGGCCCCTGATCAACGGGACCCTGACCAAGTAAGAGGCCTCAAAACGGGGCCCTGAAACTGGGGGAAGGTC
>NW_026323430.1:0-208 GCF_001194135.2 Octopus bimaculoides
AGTAGTAGTAGTAGTAGTAGTAGTAGTGGTAGTAGCAGCAGCAGCAGCAGGAGTAACACAGTTACAAGTTGTCATTACCATTACCCCGACGCCTCCTTTTCCCCGTACTCCCCCTATCGTCAACATCATTATCATCATCGACAGCATCATCATCATCACCATCATCTACCAGCTTTCATGTTTATGCAAGTATATGTGCGTGTGTGTG
>NW_026323431.1:0-212 GCF_001194135.2 Octopus bimaculoides
TCGTATGTATGTGTGTATGTATGTATATGTATATATATGTTTGTATGTATGTATGTTTGTACATATGTTCGTATGCATGTGTGTATGTATGTATGTATATATGTGTATGTATATGTACACAGATACACACAGACGAATATATATATATTGTTTAGATATGTAACATGTTTGAAGTGTTCAATTATTCAAAAAGATAGACACACCATATATAT
>NW_026323432.1:0-699 GCF_001194135.2 Octopus bimaculoides
TATATATATATATATATATATATATATATATAAGCATACATAAATACATATACATGCATACATATGTATGTGTGTGTGCGTACAGATACACATATATATGTACATATACACAATTCTATATGCATAGAAACACACATACGCACACTCATACACGCGCGTACATAAATATAAACATAAACGTTATAAATGTGAAGTCTTTCAGCACTTAACGATGATGAGAAATTTTCCAATATTTAAAGAAAAATATACAAGAACATATATCCTGATATTTGACCTGCAACATGGCCTTTAGTCTAACACGCTGATCCGTTGTCACCTTCATAGATTTTTCCCCTACTACCAGGTGTATACCTTGAATCATGGCTGTAATCTGCTATGATAGAATGCTGCCACCTGTTTTAGTTGTATCCCTTTGTCAGTTAACGCCAAGAAAGAAGGCGTGAAGATTAACACATTTCTTTCTTGACATATTTTTGAATACAAACTTACATATATAGATAATGTTTACGCTTTGACAGGTCTTTAGGATGTTGTTTCGACACATTTCCTCGGTAGTGGGCAACCATGCAACAAATGACATCTAATCACTCAGGCGTATCAAATACCAATCGGGCATTGAACTCACAAATCAAAAGTATCATATGTGAAGTTCGAATGTCTTTCTGTTGAATACACACACACACGCATACGCACGCACAC
>NW_026323433.1:0-701 GCF_001194135.2 Octopus bimaculoides
TATATATATACATACATACATACATACATACATACACACACATACACACAATACACATATTCATATATATGAAAGAAAAAAGGAGTGAAAGAAATAGTCTTAAAAGTGGCTCTCCGTCGGTTACGACGACTTGGGTTCCAGTTGATCCGATCAACGGAACAGCCTGCTCGAGAAATTAACGTGTAAATGGATGAGTACTCCACAGATACGTGTACACTTAACGTAATTCTCAGGGGGATTCAGCGTGATACAGGATGTGACAAGGCTGGTCGTTTTAAATGCAGGTACTACTCATTTTTACCAGTTGAGTGGACTGGAGCAACGTGACACAAAGTGTTTTGCTCAAGGACACAACGTGTTGCCGGGAATCGAACTCATGACCTTAGCATCTACAGACTCGTTGATCTGCCAACTTTATTCAACGTTCAAGATAAGTTTTCTTTTTTAAAGCAAGATGCCATGTTGTTTCATAGATCTTGAAACCTAATCTCTTTGTTAACGCTTTATATAACTCTTTTACTTGTTTCAGTCATTTGACTGCGGCCATGCTGGAGCACTACCTTAGTCGAATCAAATCGACCCCAGGACTTATTCTTTGTAAGCCTAGTACTTATTCTATCCTTTCTTTTGTCGAACCGCTAAGTTACGGGGACCTAAACACACTAGCATATACACACACACACATACATACATACATATAC
>NW_026323434.1:0-363 GCF_001194135.2 Octopus bimaculoides
TACACATGAAAATATACACACACACACACATATATATATATATATATATAAACATAAAAATATATGCATACACACATACACATATATACGTACATATTTCTTTCTATCAGTGTTTATGTATATATGGAAAAATGTATATGTATATATATATGTATGAATATATATACATATATACATATTTACACACACTTATATACATATATATTTACGGATGTACACTCAAATATTAATACAAAATTTCTATACGATTATCTTAAAAAGTAAAAAAAAAAATCA
This sequence comes from Octopus bimaculoides, assembly GCF_001194135.2. Classification (NCBI taxonomy): domain Eukaryota; kingdom Metazoa; phylum Mollusca; class Cephalopoda; order Octopoda; family Octopodidae; genus Octopus; species Octopus bimaculoides. The sequence continues at coordinate 277 of NW_026323434.1, forward strand.
TCTTCACACATACACACAAACGCGCTCGAAAATATCCAGACACAAATATTAGATATACATGGATATCCATATATATATCCATATATA
>NW_026323435.1:0-349 GCF_001194135.2 Octopus bimaculoides
TTCTGTCTTTACATTGATAGAAAGGGAATATAAGGAATTTAGGGTTTTTTATATGAGTTAGTGGTTAGACAACTATCTAAGGGAAAATAAATATCCAATATACTACTGGAGGGATACCTATTTATATTCAAAGGCTTACTGTTGCAAGGCAATAGTACAATTGAATAATAGGTAAAAGTGGAGGTAAACAAAAGTTTATTCAGAATTTATATAAGGCATGGAAGAAAATGGAGAAGAGATTCAATTGACAAACGTCAGTAAGACTTATTTATTATAATCATAAGAATAAATAAATAAACAAATACAACTCCACTCTTATAGCCCAGTATGCTAAAGTTGACATATACAT
>NW_026323436.1:0-346 GCF_001194135.2 Octopus bimaculoides
ATATATTATGTATGTATATAAAATTATAGGTTTCTTTATTGTCACATTTCCTATTTTACTTCATTGTTTCATAGTAAATTATAATGCTTACTTTCAGAGGTCTTCAGGGAACTGACGAAGCTACACTTCTGGATAAATACTATAATCTATCGATTCTCCTATTTCGCGCTTCGTTTATGATAAGTAAAGCCTCCATAAGATTTCTACAACAATGAAATAAAAAGAAATGTATATATTTACATACATATACGCATGCGTACATACATACATACATACATACATACATGCATACATATCTGTGTGCGTGTATGTGTGTGTGTGAGCATATAGATAGATAGATTCAGAG
>NW_026323437.1:0-316 GCF_001194135.2 Octopus bimaculoides
ATATATATATATATATATATATATATATACACACATATAAAATACTGAATTATATTCCATCAATATATAGTCTGGAACATGAAACAATTTCATTTAGAATCTCAACTTCCAGATGTCCTCAAACAAAATCATAAATGAGTTTGCTTTCAGTTAGTTATATGACTATAAACGTTTACACGACAAAAGAGACTGACAGAGTAAGTTCCAAACTTACAAAAGGAAGCACAGGGGCTGATTTGTTCGACTAAACCCTTCAAGGATTTGCTCCAGCATGACCACAGTCTAATGACTGAAACAAGTAAGAGATAAAAGATAA
>NW_026323438.1:0-238 GCF_001194135.2 Octopus bimaculoides
TATATATATATATATATATATGTCCCTATAGGACAAAAGGTCCCCGGACAAAAGCCAACCGTGATTTCCATTTTAGTTTACGTGAAATTACATTTAAAAAATTTAAGATTTGGCTGTTATTTCTAGCACGTAGAGAGACCTTCTTGGCTTAATTTCATGTGCTGGTTGAAAATCACTTAAAAAAGATTCTAGGGTAGATACATTGGGCAACAATTCCTCAAGGTGGTGCCCCAGCATG
>NW_026323439.1:0-310 GCF_001194135.2 Octopus bimaculoides
ATATATATATATATATATACACTTCATGTAGGTTCATATTTTCACAGTTGATAAGTGATGTACATAAATATATATATGTAAATTTATATCTGTTGTATATTTGAATACGTTGAAAACAAGCAAGACGTACGCGCACGGGAACCAACTCGCACAAAGATATAAATAGGCATATCAAGCATTCACGCACACGCGCGCGGACACATTCACGCGCGCGCACACAGACAGACACACAGACAGACACACAGACACACACACAAACTCACACAAACACACACACACACACACACACACATCGAATTTATTCGACTTA
>NW_026323440.1:0-462 GCF_001194135.2 Octopus bimaculoides
ATAGATAGATAGATAGATAGATAGATAGACAGACAGACGGACGGACGGACAGAGAGATAGATAGACAGATAGATAGACCAGTAAATATACCAGATAAGTAAACACTTAATGTATATAAACTATGATTACACATTGCATGTATAAAACTTAGTATCTAACTGTGCATATGCATCGATGGCTGACTGGCTAGCTGACTGGCTGGCTGACTGGCTGGCTGGCTGGCTGGCTGGCTGGTTGTGCATGTGTGTATTGCATCATACGTATATATGGTTATACGTATGTATTTGTGCATATATACATATGCTGCTCAATAATCGTCCGCATTCGTTTAATCCAAAATACCGATCTTGTGTCATTTTGTACGAATATTGTAATTAATTCTACGTTTCTCTTTACATCACCACAGAGAAAATATAAATAAGTGCGTGCGTACGTGTATGTATGTGTATATATATATATATA
>NW_026323441.1:0-309 GCF_001194135.2 Octopus bimaculoides
GAGATAGACAGAGCGATCGAGATAGACAGAGCGATCGAGATAGACAGAGAGAGCTTGAAAGTGTCTGTACGTCTACCGGTATTTATATACGTGTGTATCTATGGAGAATCAAATCAGCGTCATTCTTGTAATTAACTAATCACTAATTGAGGCATGGTGACATTCACATCATCTTAATCTTAAACAGTCAGATGTGAATCAATGTTGTTGTGTGCTTATTAACATCACTTCATACAGTGCAATATGTATAAATGTTTATATTTATACACATACAAACATACATACATACATGTAGACGCATCTCATCAC
>NW_026323442.1:0-301 GCF_001194135.2 Octopus bimaculoides
AGGTGTTAGAGCACTGGAGGCCAGATATAGTAACCTTTAGGAGGGACAAATATGAGTGCCTAATAATCGACATGGCAGTGCCTGGAGATCAATATATCATCATGAAAGAAAGAGAAAAGGTTGATGAATATGGAGAGCTGAGAATTGAGATCGCTAAGATGTGGCAGCTATGAGAGTCAAACATGAAGGTTATCCTTATTGTCGTTGGAGCATTGAGTTCAGTACTACCCAATCTGAAAAAAAAGACATTTGAAAAATACCCTATAATCTCGATTTATTGGAAAAGTCATCATTACATGGA
>NW_026323443.1:1222-1830 GCF_001194135.2 Octopus bimaculoides
GGGCAAGACAGTGAGATGAAAATGGATATGTTTTCTTGGAGGAAAATAGATTTGTATAATTCCTCTATTTTCATATCATCATCACCATCATCATCATCAATCCTCATCAATCATAACCATCACCATCAACATTATTATGATTAATAGTATTATCATTATTATTATTATAACTGGCACGATAAGCATTTATTATCATTAGACATATATCACCATTTTTATTATCTTCAATAATATTACTATTATTATTATCATTATCATTATCATTATTATTATTATTATTATTATTATTATTATTATTATTATTATTATTATGGTTTTTATTATTCTGATTATTATTCATTGTATTAAAAACAATGTTATTTTTATTGCTTTTAGCATCACAAGCAGCAGCAGCAACAGCTCATGTGTGTGTGTATGTAGATATCATTTCCATATTGTTATTCGCATCATCATCATCATCATCACCATCACCATCACTATCATCATCATCAAAACCATATTCAGTCTCATGTTTCAGTTACTGAAATTAGGACAACAAAACAGTAATATATTCATATACATATGTGTGTGTGTGTGTGTGTGTATATATATATACACACACACACACA
>NW_026323444.1:0-225 GCF_001194135.2 Octopus bimaculoides
TTCGGCCCAAAAGACCTAAGAATGGAAAGGGATTCCCTAATGCATAGTAAGTAAACACTTGCTAATATTAGGGCTAATATTGACCATTCAGATTGACCATTCAAGATAGTACTTCTTATTCCTCCTCTTGAGGTCAAGCAGGTAGGAGGCGAGTGCTGTGGAATTATAATATTTTTCATTAGAAAAGGAACTCATGTGCGCCCTATACCTAGCTTTAAAATTCAC
>NW_026323445.1:0-1117 GCF_001194135.2 Octopus bimaculoides
TAATAATAATAATAATAATAATAATAATAATAATAATAATAACGACAGTAACAACAACAACAATAATAATAATATTAACCCTGAAAATCTGAAAGGTAATCAATATATGTGTGTAACTTTTCATTTTGTCCCATTCACGTTCGAAACTTTGATATTCGCAGTGTTGCTTGTGATTTCATATGTGAATATCCATATAAGAAATGATGATAATAATAACAACAACTATTACTGCAGCAGCAGCAGCAACGACAATACTGATAATATTATTAATAATAATAACAACAACAATAATAATATTTCATTGCAAACTGACGCCAGCTCTGATTACAGAGAAGCTAGTCAAGCAATGAAGTTATTACAAGAAACTGCAAACCAATCAAATCTATTTCTCACGTTGTTCAATACTTGTTTCTATAGAAAGGAAAGGAAATGAAGAAAAATTCACAAAATAGCTTCCACTTAAGAATATGATAAACAGAAAACCGGTTTAAATCATTTATGTGCTGAAGCAGCTTTCGAAGATATTCTATCAAATCTTCGAGGCAATAAAACATCATCGATGAATATCTTACAGTCGGACAGGAACATATTCAGCGAATTTCTTACTTTAGTAATACCTATATTTACGGCCAATAAATAAGTATATCTCTCCGATTCATACGCTTATTTAAACCTGAAAAAGAAGTATTTCATTGATTTATATGAATTTGATATATATATATATATATATATATATATATATATATATATATATTTATATATAATGCATGTATTAATATATAAGAAGGGAGAGAAAAGAGAGTGATAGAAAAATGTGTTGCATAAGTAGGCTCTTTCACTATTTCGCTCCAAGGTTGTAAGATAAAGTACAGGTAGCGAGTTAAATAGATGGATAGGGTTAGATTATATTCGGATCTGAAGTTCACTCACAGTTTCCACTTTATACCATGCCGTAAGGGCTCTATAACGGCGATGTATGTGAGAATATTTTAGGGTTCGCAACTGTCTCTACATGTTATGAGATAATGTTCGATATCTAATAGTTCTACGAAGTGATAATGTCTCTTATGAACGGGCTATGCTAAACAAATAATAAAACACAGATCTACCAGTAGCT
>NW_026323446.1:0-324 GCF_001194135.2 Octopus bimaculoides
TCTATCTATCAAGTCACTATCACATCATGATCTTAGCCAGTCAACCAGTCGGTCAATCATGTATCCATCCATCTATCTATCCATCTGCCTATTTATCTATCTATCTATCTATCTATCTATCCATCTATCTATCTATCCATCTGCCTATCTATCTATCTATCTATCTATCTATCCATCTATCTATCTATCTCTATCTATCATGATATTGCTGTAGTGCCTATATTTTATTCTTCTATTCTGGATAAAGTGATATGTCTGGATATGTCAGAACAGAAGTGAAGATACATGTCAGCTCAGAGAGAGAGAGAGAGAGAGAGAGAGAGA
>NW_026323447.1:0-222 GCF_001194135.2 Octopus bimaculoides
GTAAACGCACCAGCATCGATTGTCAAGGGATGGTGTGAGGACAAACACAGAGACACAAGCATACACACGCACACACATACACACACATATACACAACGGACTTCTCTCAGTCTTCATCTACCAAATCCATTCATAAGGCATTGGTAAGCTCGAGGCTATAGTAGAAGACACTTACCCAATTTGTTTCCTTACACATTCACTCACCCTGATCATCGCATATTC
>NW_026323448.1:0-282 GCF_001194135.2 Octopus bimaculoides
GTGTGTGTGTGTGTGTGTGTGTGTGTGTGTGTGTGTGTGTAATTGTCTGTGTGTGCTTGTGAGTGGCATGATTCTGCTGTGGTTGATGATGTTACCATATGCAATATGGTATTTCACATGGTAATACAATCAAATTCTAAAGCATTTCTCGCTTCCTCCTTCTCCTTCCCTAACACCCTTCTCCTCACTCTCCTCAGTCTCCCCTCACGACATTCATCTTCTGTCAAATCCCCCACTATTATCTATCTATCTATCTATCTATCTATCTATCTATCTATCTAT
>NW_026323450.1:0-445 GCF_001194135.2 Octopus bimaculoides
ACACACAGACACACTAATAGCCATGAAAACTATACCAGCAACAATGGTTTAAATGGCAGCTAAATCTTCAAATTACATTCGACAATCTTATACGAAAACGGGACTCCTAAGAAAATATATCACAACAGAATCCTAGAAGGAACAGGTTGGTCAAGACGGCCGGAATCCCTTTTATCAAAGAGACTCCGATACAGATTGCCCATGGGCTACCCCGCTACTACCACACAAACCTACTCGATGCCACCACATATCCAACACCCCAACACTAATTTCACAGGCTACAAATAGCGGGTAAATCTCTATGAGATCATACCTTATCGTCTAAGTCAATGGTTCTCAATTAGGGTCCTTATGACTATTGGGGGTCCATATAGGATTTTATTGTAGGCGACGGAGTGGGTGTGTGGTAAGAAGCTTGCTTCCCAACCACATGGTTCCGGATTCA
>NW_026323451.1:0-262 GCF_001194135.2 Octopus bimaculoides
TGTATGTATGTATGTATGTGAAGGCGCATGCCTCAGTGGTTAGAGCGGCGAGCTTACGATCATGAGGTCGTGAGTTCGATTCCTGGACCGGGCTGTGTGTTGTGTTCTTGAGCAAGTCACTTTATTTCACTTTACTGCAGTTCCCTCAGCAGTAGAAATGAGTTGCGTCGTTATTTGGTGCCAAGCTGTATCGGCCTTTGTCTTTCCTTTGGATAACATCAGTGGTGTGGAGAGGGGAGGCCGGTATGCATAGACGACTACC
>NW_026323452.1:0-457 GCF_001194135.2 Octopus bimaculoides
CAGAAATAGCAGTCAAAGAACTACTGATTTCAAAACTACATATATATATACAGACAGGTAGAATAGTTAGCGGGTTGTTTTGTATGAGTGTGTATGCGTATATATATATGCACATGCACGTATACATATGGAAATGAAACTAAACAGATAGACATACAGACGCATAGGTACATAGGTTATATGAACAAACAAGCATATACATACATACACAAATGAAAACTGAAACACATGACCATATACATACAAACGTACACACATACGTACATACAAACGCACACATACATATAGACATGCATGCACAGACTTGTATGCATCCATACATACATACATATATATGCATGCGCACACACACTGACCCACACACATGCGCACAAACAAACAGAAAGAGCGCAGCTTGAATAACGGACAGTCAACAACTATTGAAAAGGTTGCAAGACGCAACGAAAGTTTTAGAAAA
>NW_026323453.1:0-231 GCF_001194135.2 Octopus bimaculoides
GTGTCTGTGTGTGTCCCCACCATCACATATATATATAAAGAAAATAGATGTTTTCTGTTTTCTTTAAATTTTGATTCTTGATAAACCTATCGTTTATCCTTGTCTTTACCTATAACATATGAGCATAATATGTTTCATATGTATGCCCATGGTTAAATATAAGTAATATACCGGTAGTGTAATGGATACTTCTATCTCTTAGACAGTTATTTTAAGCTCTAACTCAACTAA
>NW_026323454.1:0-242 GCF_001194135.2 Octopus bimaculoides
CCCATGCTAGCATGGAAAGCGGACGTTAAACAATGATGATGATGATGACAGAGAGACAAATATAGATACATGTACACATACACAGACATTTAGGGACACAAACTAGAAAAATGGAAACGCAGTAGAATATATTTGCAGTCACCAGCTTTGAAATGTTATGCACGTAGATATATACTGAATCCTATAACATCATCATTTTGTTTGTTGTTAACACGTTTCGGCTGATATACCCTCCAGCCTTC
>NW_026323455.1:0-197 GCF_001194135.2 Octopus bimaculoides
TCTGTTGGACTCTTTTTGCCAAACTGTTAAGTTACAAGGGTGTAAACAATCTGATACCAGTTGTGTAAAGCAGTGGTCAGGGACTAACACACACACACATACATACATACATATATATATAGGAGTGGCTGTGTGGTAAGTAGCTTGCTTAACAACCACATGATTCCGAGTTCAGTCCCACTGCATGGCACCTTGAG
>NW_026323455.1:207-970 GCF_001194135.2 Octopus bimaculoides
CATGATTCCGAGTTCAGTCCCACTGCATGGCACCTTGAGCAAGTGTCTTCTACTATAGCCTTGGGCTGACCAAAGCCTTGTGAGTGGAATTGGCAGATGGAAACTGAAAGAAGTCCATCGTATATATATTTATATATATATATACATATATGTGTGTGTGTTTGTGTTTGTTCCCCCCTATCATCGCTTGACAGCTAATGCTGGTGTGTTTACATCCCTGTAACTTAGCAGTTTGGCAAAAGGGACTAATAAAATAAGTGCTAGGCTTACAAAGAATAAGTCTTGGTATCGATTTATTCAACCAAAGGTGGTGCTCCAACATGGCCAAAGTCTGAAACAAATAAAAGAGTAATATATATATATCATCATCATCGTTTAACGTCCGCTTTCCATGCTAGCATGGGTTGGACGACTTGACTGAGGACTGGTCAAACCGGATGGCAGCACCATTCTCCAATCTAAATTTGACAGAGTTTCTACAGCTGGATGCCCTTCCTAACGCCAACCACTCAGAGAGTGTAATAGGTGCTTTTATGTGTCACCTGCACGAAGGCCAGTCAGGCGATACTGGCAACGGCCACGCTCGAAATGGTGTCTTTTATGTGCCACCTGCACAAGCCAGTCCAGGGGCACTGGCAACGATCTCACTCGAAAATCCTACGGAGGCCAGTCAGGCGGTACTGGCAACGGCCACGTTCAAAATGTGGCATCTTATGTGCCACCGGCACAAGAACCAGTCCAGGGGCACTGGCAACGATCTTAC
>NW_026323456.1:0-252 GCF_001194135.2 Octopus bimaculoides
CTATCTATCTATCTATCTATCTGTCTGTCTGTCTGTCTATCTACATTTATTATTTATTAACATATATAGACACATACGCACACACACACACACGTGTATTGTAAATGTAATAACACTAAAAAAAGAAAAAGAAAAAAGACAATAAAGGTGGAGTTTGGTTTAAGAAATAGTGAATTAGATTAATGTTTACAAAGAAGAGAGTCGCAATGTTTCGGACGTTAAACCCTCATCAGAACAGAGAAAATAGCATAA
>NW_026323457.1:0-386 GCF_001194135.2 Octopus bimaculoides
AGAAGTTTCAGGTGTGGAAGCAAGGACTAGAATTGAAGGGCCTTAGAGTCCAGCTAACTAAAACCAAAATCCTAATAAGTAGGAAGGTAGATAAAACACAAACCCCTTCAGGTAGATGGCCTTGCTCAGTATGTAGAAAAGGAGTAGGTACTAACTCTATAAGATGTACCCGGTGCAAGCTATGGACACATAAGAGGTGCAGCAATATCAAAGGTAGATTAACTAGTAAGTTAGTTTTTGTATGTGGCAGATGTTCAGGTGCAATAAACACTGTAAACAAACAGGAAACAACTTCTATCTCATTCCAGGGAGAAAAACTAGAGGTAGTCAATGGCTTCCACGATCTGGGTGACCAAGTTAGTAGTGGGGCTGGGTGCACTGAAAGT
>NW_026323459.1:0-217 GCF_001194135.2 Octopus bimaculoides
TACATACATACACATACATACATACATACACGCATACATACATACACACATACATACACATACATACATATATACATACATACATGCATACATACGTACACACATACACATACAAAGATGCATACATACGTACATACACACATACATACACATACATATACATACATACATAATACATACACACACACAAGCACACATACATACATACATACATACA
>NW_026323460.1:0-466 GCF_001194135.2 Octopus bimaculoides
AGGGACAAAACATCCAGATAGACGATACAAAGAAAACACGGACAGGTCATCCGGAGTTTTCTTTCTTCAGATGAGATCCAGATTAGACCAGCCCTAAGGAGAAAAAACTACGCTTAGAGCATTAGATTCCTTGGAAGAAAGCAGCGAATGTATACAAAAACAAGGACGGAGAAAAGGAACAATGTTACACAAATACAGTAGGAATAATAATAAGGACATAACAACAGATGTCTTTCGACTAAGGACGAATGAAATTAAGCTGGCGTAAATGGAAATAAGGCCTTACAGCCGGGATACAAGATTTCACAGGCACAGGCAGAAATAACGATGTTGCACGCACATCAGCCGCCCAAGAAGGAAAGGGCAGGCTTGGCGCGTGAACTTTCTGTCCCCAGACGCCATGATTAATCACTGATCAAACACCATTCAACTTTTTTTCTCCGTGTTTTTCTCCTTGTTTTCTCCG
>NW_026323461.1:0-355 GCF_001194135.2 Octopus bimaculoides
CTCCAGCATGGCCGCAGTCAAATGACTGAAACAAGTAAAAGAGAGTACTATAACCTGTGGGAACAGTGGAATGGTAAAAGTCTGGAGAAATGGTAACCTCAAATCCTTGTGAGGTTATTTGGTTTCGTCAGTTGTGTTTGGAATTCCAATCCAGAAACCAACCGAAATATGAACATAACACTTTCGTGCCTCCATAAGAAATGAAATACAAAAATACCAGTGACATACTGTGGTCGATATAATTGATTATAACCAACTTCTGTACCACCGTCGACCCCCACCGCCATCACCTCATGTTATTTTCGTGACCTCGTGACAACTTAGGAAGTTAATAAAGCCGTGAAGCGGGGGGGGG
>NW_026323462.1:0-213 GCF_001194135.2 Octopus bimaculoides
GCCGATCATAACAATGACTGACCGGAAGTTAGAAATTCTTATTTCAGATACACACATATACAGGCGTCGCTATATGGTAAGAAGCTTGCTTCTCAACTACATGGTTCCCGGTTCAGTGCCTATATCCTTGGTTCGACTAGAACCTCATGAGTGGATTTGACAGACGTAAACTAGAAGAACACCTTTGTATATATATATATATATATATATATA
>NW_026323463.1:0-275 GCF_001194135.2 Octopus bimaculoides
GCTTCGCAATCAGCCCGAACCTCTCCAGGTGTCTCACTACCTTGGTGGCTCTTACTACAGTCTCGTCAACCAAAATGTCGTCGATGTAGGAACTGGTGGCCTTCCTTATACTCTCCTCTTTCCCTAGGACGGACTTGAGCACCATCGCCTTAATTTTCGGAGCGGAATTCAGCCCGAAACCCAGCCTGGTTAAACAGTACGTCCGGCCCTTGTACCGCACCAGCTGGTATCGCCACAGCTTGTCACTCACACGGAGCTGCAAATATGCCGACTTC
>NW_026323463.1:285-469 GCF_001194135.2 Octopus bimaculoides
AACCCAGCCTGGTTAAACAGTACGTCCGGCCCTTGTACCGCACCAGCTGGTATCGCCACAGCTTGTCACTCACACGGAGCTGCAAATATGCCGACTTCAAGTCGACGATCGTCGCTGCCTTGGTCAACTGTCTGCACACACGTAACGTCTCACCGCAAACGTCTGTTGCCTCGCCTCCCGTGTG
>NW_026323464.1:0-214 GCF_001194135.2 Octopus bimaculoides
CTTCCTGTCACTACAAATAAGAAATATGTTTCTTCATTCCACATTTTCACGTGTGTTCAGCTACTGAATGTAATGTTTCACTGGGAATGAAAAGATAACACTTTAGTTTTAAACCCTCATTTGGTCTGATATAAGTATTAAAAATGATATCCTTTGTGTGCGCAAACGCACACTCACAAATATATATATGTATATATATGTATATATATATATA
>NW_026323465.1:0-224 GCF_001194135.2 Octopus bimaculoides
TATACACACAATATATATATATATGTATATATAAACACATACACAACACATACTCATACTTAGAGTCCTAATTTCCTGTTTGCACCAGCAATTGTATATATAATTGGCAGAAGCATTAGAGCTTCTGAGTTCAAATCCGACACTGGCCTATACAAGTGGTGGTGTTAATTTGTCGCTGGTTTAGCGCCATTGTCTGACACCTGCAATACCTTTGGTGGAGTCCA
>NW_026323466.1:0-201 GCF_001194135.2 Octopus bimaculoides
TAACAAGATAAGTTTTGGCAAAGTCAGTAATATTAACTTGCAAATGTGTAAGGTTGACTATAAAAACGAGAAGAACATTAGGAGAAATGCGAATGAAAGGATAGGCGTAAGAACAACTGCAGCAACAACAAATCGACATAGTAACGACAAAGCATATATATGCATATATATACATATACATATACATATACATATATATAT
>NW_026323467.1:0-307 GCF_001194135.2 Octopus bimaculoides
TTTTGCAGCGACCGCCGCGCCCTCCTACTCATCGGGGCCTGGCTCTTGCCCCGACGGCCGGGTATAGGTCGCGCGCTTAAGCGCCATCCATTTTCGGGGCTAGTTGATTCGGCAGGTGAGTTGTTACACACTCCTTAGCGGATTTCGACTTCCATGACCACCGTCCTGCTGTCTTAATCGACCAACACCCTTTGTGGGTTCTAGGTTAGCGCGCAGTTGGGCACCGTAACCCGGCTTCCGGTTCATCCCGCATCGCCAGTTCTGCTTACCAAAAATGGCCCACTTGGAGCTCTCGATTCCGTGGCGC
>NW_026323468.1:0-200 GCF_001194135.2 Octopus bimaculoides
GAAACGGTGCGGAAACCCTACATGAACACGCATATACATATGTAGCCACATGTGTGCATGACTTTGTGTTAGTGTTTTATGTGTCCCTCACCAATCTTCATTATCCCTGATGTTTTTTTTTACCCTATCATCAGCAAGCGAAGAAAATGATTGAATACTTACCACATAGTGTAGGCAAATCGTTGTATATACACGAAGAA
>NW_026323469.1:0-240 GCF_001194135.2 Octopus bimaculoides
CGAGGGAATGCAACTTTCAAAGTTAACCTCCTAAAAACATTTAACTTAACTTTTTCCTAATGAGGTTTTGTCACGCTGACTACTTGATAAATTCTTATCAAGATTTTATCCTATATATTATTAATAATTAGAATATATTCAGTACTGAATATTATTCTGTAAAAGCACGTGTTGCCGAGATGTAACTTGAAAAGCCCGCCTCTTTCACGGATATATAAGGATGAACAAAAGTCATTGTAC
>NW_026323470.1:0-339 GCF_001194135.2 Octopus bimaculoides
GGGTTATTTCCCTTCTTCGGCGTTCGACAGCTGATGACCTTGGTGAGAATTTGTTTGTGTCTGTGTCTGCATTTGCCCTCTCCCCTCATGATCGCTTGACAACCGATGTCGGTGTGTTTACATCCCTGCAACTCAGTGTTACAGAAAAAGGGACCGATAGAATAAGTACTAAGCTTACAAAGAATAAATCTTGGGTTTCATTTCTTCGACAAAAAGCAGCACTCCAGCTTGGCTGCTGTCCAATGACTGAAACAAGTAAAAGAATAAAAGAATATTTATATATATATATATATGCACATATATATTTCTATACACAACATATATATATATATATATATA
>NW_026323471.1:0-524 GCF_001194135.2 Octopus bimaculoides
TCAACCTGTCATTGATTAAATAATGTAATACCTTACAAATGTAATCTCCATTCTTTTGCTTGTTTATTTTGCATAAAGACACACACAGATATGTACGTATATACGTATGTATGTATGTATGTATGTATGTATGTATGTATGTATGTATGTATGTGTAGGTTTGTAGGTTTAATAAAGACAATCTTGGAACCCAAACATCTAAATGCAGTTCGTAGAAGAATCTAATGAAAAGTTTGTGAACCAGCTAAATTTTCAAAGATAAGAGGCAGCTTGTTGCTGACAGATAGAATTGGTTTGATGTAATCGACATGAACAATCAAAGGCGTTCCGAGGATCGCAAATATTCGGACTACGATTTTCTTTTAGGCTCAGTAAAAATACACACAAGCACACACATGTGTGTGTGTATATAACTCACTCATGCGAGGAGGTTCTGAAAAGTTCCTGGCTTTGGATAAAAAGAAAATACAGGAGCATCAGTTAATTATGATTTTATTCAACATATTCCTCTCTCAGATTCACAC
>NW_026323472.1:0-265 GCF_001194135.2 Octopus bimaculoides
TGTGTGTATGTATGTATATCCTTTAAACAATAAATAATTCAGATATGACATCTGCATGAAAAGACAATAGTTAAGTTTGTTTTACCATATATGGTCCAGAGAGCATTAAAAATAACTCTACTTAAGTTGTCTAATTGGCGAACGTCGTGGTTGCTTTTCTTTTTATCTTTATACACACACACACACACGCACGTACGCACGCACATACGCACACACACACACCCACATATATGTATATATATATATATATATATATATCTGTAGG
>NW_026323473.1:0-321 GCF_001194135.2 Octopus bimaculoides
ATATATATGGGTGTGTATGTGTGTATATGTACATTTATATGTGTGTGTCTGTGTGTTTGTGTATGTATGCATGAATGTATTGAGTGCAATAAATCCTTATCTAGTACACAACAAATATTTGCTGTTCACATATCTTCTAACTGCATTCTATCTGATAATGCAGTTACATAAATAGCCGAAGAAACAACATGTTATAACGTAGTATAAAAAACTCTTGACATTATTTGTTAAACCCCGATTATTGAACGAATGCAATTCTTAAAAAGTAAAAGTTTTGTGAATAAGAATCAGAGCGCGATTTGTTGATGAAACTGTTTATTC
>NW_026323474.1:0-219 GCF_001194135.2 Octopus bimaculoides
ACATACAAGCATTACACACATACAAACACGTACAGATACATACATACACCCATACATACATGCATACATGTATACATGCATACATATATACATACACACATGCACACATACATACATGCATACATACATACATGCATACATGCATACAAACATAAATGCATACATGCTTACATACATACATGCATGCATACATACATCAATACATACATGCCTACATTC
>NW_026323475.1:0-373 GCF_001194135.2 Octopus bimaculoides
ATGCATACATACATACATACATGCATACATACATACATGCATACGTACATCCATACGTACACAAACATACATACACACATATACATATACACTAATACCAAACAATGATAATGACTGTTGAACTTCGCATTAGAGGATAAATATTCTTTATTTGCCGGTTAGAAGACAGCCAATGGTTTCATGCAAAAGGATCTTCACAATTGTTCCAGGATACGACATACTAGTTCAAAGTAGACACGAGCACCAACACTTCCATGTGGTACGCTTTAAAATTGTGAAGACCCCTTTACGTGAAACGATTGGCTACGATTTGAACCCACAAATAAAGTACGCACACACACACATACACACGTGCATATATATATATATATAT
>NW_026323476.1:0-227 GCF_001194135.2 Octopus bimaculoides
GTGTATGTATTTATACTTATATATTTATAACGTGTTTGAATATATAGACATATACCCACAACAATCTAGATAAACACATTAATAGAAATATATAACTACAAAAATATATGCATTATGTATATTTGTTTAGATAAACATGATTGCACGTATTAATAAGTGTATATACGTATCTACATTCCCATCTCTCTCTATCTCTCTCTCTCTCTCTCTCTCTCTCTCTCTCTCTC
>NW_026323477.1:0-215 GCF_001194135.2 Octopus bimaculoides
TTATTATTATTATTATTATTATTATTATTATTATTGGTCTCACCTTCCGCCGAGGTCGACTTTGCCATTTATCCTTTCGAGGTCGATAAATTAAGTACCAGTGAAACACTGGGGTCGATGTGATCGACTAGTCCCCTCCCCCAAATTTCAGGCCTTGTACCTATAACAGAAAGAATTATTATTATGCTTGTTCTTGTCTCGTTTGTCCGTATGTT
>NW_026323478.1:0-327 GCF_001194135.2 Octopus bimaculoides
TACTTCAATCACAACGTGTCACTTTTAGGTAACTTAACCATTTAAGAGGATTCCACCAACATCCTGCTACCGTCATACCACTCCTGCATTCTTCTTCTTCTTCTTCTTCTTCTTCTTCTTCTTCTTCTTCTTCTTCTTCTTCTTATTATTATTATTATTATTATTATTATTATTATTATTATTATTATTATTATTATTATTATTATTATTATTATTCTCGAAACGCCTGTGTTAGAATGGTGGCAGCTGATGAAGATGTTCTCTATGTGGCCTGTGCGTTTTCTGTACTCGTTTATCATTTTGTCTACGCTTTGTTTGCAATGTCCT
>NW_026323479.1:0-673 GCF_001194135.2 Octopus bimaculoides
ATATATATATATGCATGTGCGTATGTATATGTGAAATTTAATTTTATTTACCAAATTGATGCTGTGAACATTTCAAACCACCTAATCTGAACATCGCTTTGCCGCCTGCTCGTTTTGGGTTGAATGATAAACTCTGTATTGGAAGGTTGGTTTTATCAGTTATTATACCGAAGTCCTCTCTTTCTTTGCCGTCTAATATATCACAGTTACAGTTAGCCTCTTCTTCTTCACAAGATTTCAGAATTCCACACCCACACATTCCATCAACACCCATTGCTCCTGGCCAGTAGCTGTTGACATTGTCATGACCGCCAGTCCACAAGGTTTTATTATCTAACATTAGTGGGGAATTCTGCAAAGAAAAGTATAAGAGAAAAAAATTAGTAGACACAGAGGTAATAGGTTTAAAAGTACATCGCCAGGCTTTTTAGAATTAAGAATTCAAAGAAGTCGAAGAGACAAGATATTTATCAATGACTGTGAACCCGACAGGATATGTTTTGTTTCACCCGAATGGTTTGGCGAGCGATAAGCATTCTAAAAGTGGCGGTATGGTAAGAAGTTTGCTTCTAATGTCACCTTCGGCAAGGGTGTACTATAGCCAGGGGCTGACCAATGCCTTCTAAGTGGATTTGGTTGTCGGGATCTGGAAGAAGCCTCTTGCATATATATA
>NW_026323480.1:0-148 GCF_001194135.2 Octopus bimaculoides
TTGGTAAGCAAGCTACTTACCACACAGCCACTCCTACGCCTATAGATATAAATATTCACATATGTATACATAGAATACATTTGAGATGAATACATACACATATGTGCACAGATACCTACTTAAATATACACATACACACCTCTACACA
>NW_026323480.1:158-269 GCF_001194135.2 Octopus bimaculoides
TTTTCCCCTCTTAATCCTTTGCCGAAGAGCATAGGCTTGAAACGTAAAAGACATTTCCATAAGCTACTTACCACACAGCCACTACTATGCCTATAGATATCAATATTCACA
>NW_026323480.1:279-495 GCF_001194135.2 Octopus bimaculoides
TGTATACATAGAATACATTTGAGATAAATACATACACATATGTGTACAGATACCTACATAAATATACACATGTATACACATACACATGTATACACATACACACCTCTACACATTTTTTTTCTCTCTTAATCCTCTGCCGAAGAGCATAGGCTTGAAACGTAAAAGACATTTCCATTCTTACCAAGCGTTAAACTAATACACTTGCTTGTTGTTCCT
>NW_026323481.1:0-201 GCF_001194135.2 Octopus bimaculoides
GTCTCTTTGGCCGAACCGACAAGTTACAGGGATGTAAACACACCAGCATCGGTTGTCAAGCGACGATGGCGGGGGACAAACACACACAGACATATATATGTATATACGACAGGCTTCTTTCAGTTTCCGTCTACCAAATCTACACACAAAACTTTGGTCTGCCCGAGGTTATAGTAGAAGACACTTACTCAAGGTGCCACA
>NW_026323482.1:0-359 GCF_001194135.2 Octopus bimaculoides
TGGAGGGTCAAAGTTGGGAACAAAAACAGGACAGTAGAGACATACAAGGACACCGAACGAAAACAAACATGGTGGGTCGTTAGACCAGAACGATGGTAAAATATCGAACGCTGGAGAGCTATTTTCTTTGACAAGAGAAAAGATAGAAGAGAGAGATAGGATACGTGCTATCCTTAAGACAGTCTTGAAAGAAAAGAAAGATGATCATGTGAGGAAGAGAAGGATGGACGATGGTCAGGTGTGAGCAACGAGAGAAAGATGAGAGAGAAAACAGTATAGAGTCGCATGTATATATGTATATATATATATATAAATACATATATATATATATACATAGATATGTATATATATGTATATAT
>NW_026323483.1:0-201 GCF_001194135.2 Octopus bimaculoides
AAAGAACGAACGAACGAACGAACGAAAGAACGTAAGAACGTATGTCAGAACGAACGAACGAACGAACGAACGTACGAACGTATGTCAGAACGAAAGAACGGACGGACGGACGAACGAACGAATGAAACGAACGTAGGAACGAATCGAACGCGGGAAAGAACGAACGACATAATGAACGAACGTACGTACGTACGTACGAAA
>NW_026323484.1:0-233 GCF_001194135.2 Octopus bimaculoides
TACATAAATATATATATATGTGCTTTAGAGACACATCCAACTATGTATGTATACATGTATGTATCTCTGTGTGTTTGTGTATGATTCCATGTGCGTTTCTGTGTCTATATACACATGTATGCAAGCAACCATGTATGTCTGTACATATGTATGTATTGGTCAATAAAAACCACACACATATACTTACATATCAACATATACATATACAAACATACATGTATGCATGCATGCAT
>NW_026323485.1:0-397 GCF_001194135.2 Octopus bimaculoides
GAGAGAGAGAGAGAGAGAGAGAGAGGTCGTGTAAGTGAAAGGAAACTACAGAACAAAGACTCAAAAGACAAGATAACAAGAGAAGACAAAATGGCGGATGTTAGGGCAAGTTAAAATACAGATCAAACATCATAGAAAAATATAGAACAAAAAGGCGAGCCTTCGCTAGGAAAATACCACCTGCTCAGCGAGCAACGCGGACATCTCAAAGAGAGGATGCAAAGAATACGGTAAAGGGAAGATGTTTGAAAATTTAAGACAATCTATGATTTGGAAGCAGGAATATACAAAAACCGTATTGATAAAATTAATGTTAAATGTTAAGCTTGCTTACAAACTATATGATGCGGGCTGACCAAAGCCTTGTGAGTGCATTTGGTAGACGGAAACTGAAAGA
>NW_026323486.1:0-299 GCF_001194135.2 Octopus bimaculoides
CTGATTCCTCTATGTTATGTATTTTCTCTCTTTCTATCAAACAACATATATTTCTCTATCCAAAGAAGCTATTCTTCAAAACCTCAGCACCCAGATTCCTTGATGACATGCGTACATATTGGAAAATGCGAATTAATGTTTATTCATATAAATCGTCCACAGACCACCGTTAGTTTCCACACCATTGTATCCAGAGAACACGTATCTGTTATGTACTGGAGAGGAATTAAATTAATGTCAAATTTTAGTCTTGTGTCAATGTTTGTAAATAATGATTTCTAATTTGAGCAGAATACCAC
>NW_026323487.1:0-301 GCF_001194135.2 Octopus bimaculoides
ATAAGCCCACATTTCAGATATCTCCGGACACTGAACAATAGCGTGAGAAAAAGTTTCCCTGTCTGCCTCGCATCTTGGACAGGTTGGCGACTGACGCTTACCGTGTCTTGCGAGCTTATCCCAAACGGGCAAGGCACCTCTGTAGCATTGCCAGGTTAAGGACTTTTGGATATTGTCCAACGTTCTCAACCCGAATGTACGGTGAAACAGGATGTCCGGTTGAATAAACTCGAGAACTAGAGTCGCCCCATGCCATCGTGGCATTCAGACTCTACCAACCCACTATATAAAATCCGTGTGG
>NW_026323488.1:0-425 GCF_001194135.2 Octopus bimaculoides
AGATTGCTCAACAAAGAGAATGAATGGGAGAAAGAGAGTCTGCCGTATGTTGACCCAAGAGAGGGACCAGCTATCTGAGCTGACAGTTCCATGGTAGATAAAGCAATTAAGAGTATGAAGACTGGTAAAGCCCCCGGCCCATCAGGAATCACTGCAGAGATGTTCAAAATATCTGGCAGTGTCGGCTATAGCCTAGTCACCCGTATAGTTAACCAGGTGATACACGAAGGAGTCATACCCAATGACTGGTGTAGCAGCACCGTAGTCAACTGCTACAAAGGTAAAGGTGATGCTTTAGATACAAATAATTACAGAGGTATCAAACTGTTAGATCAAGTAATGAAAGTCATGGAGTGGGTCATAGCACAACTAATCAGGGAGCGAATCAGTTTAGATGAGATGCAGTTTGGGTTCGTGCCAGGTAA
>NW_026323489.1:0-486 GCF_001194135.2 Octopus bimaculoides
TAAAACATCGTTGTAGTTCACAAAAAATATTAAAATTAAAAAAAAACATATAATAAAATAAAACCCGAGAACAAATTCAAAATATTTTCCTTTTACGTGACGATCGGACGTCACTAATATCCAATATAGAAATATACTGATTTCCTTACGGAATTATTGTGCATGCTAAAATGTAATAAATGGCGTGAGATATTCAATGGAAGGCCGTTTCATTCGATTATATCATGTTAATGCTATAGCAGTTCATGTTGATTATCAATTTCTTTATATCTGTTTACCATCTTTCTTTCGTTGCCTGTTTTCGTCTGTACGTAATCCATTGTTGTAATCAGTCTTTCAACGCCTTCTATTTCGTATATCGCCGAGACAATTGAGAAGGAACTTCCTTGGAGAATGTTTATCCTTCCATAATCCTTTTCCTCTCTCCGCAACCCCACCCTCTCTTTCTCTTTCTCTTTCTCTCTCTCTCTCTCTCTCTCTCTCTCT
>NW_026323490.1:0-227 GCF_001194135.2 Octopus bimaculoides
ATGGCACCTTGGGCAAGTGTCTTCTACTATAACCTCAGGCCAATCAAAGCATTGTGAGAGAATTTGGTAGACGGAAACTGAAAGGTGCTCATCGTATATATATATGTAAGAACGACCGTGCGAACCCCAAAAGGAGAAATGGTGACGAATGGAAAAACAGGGCTCCCTTCTTATAACGTGTCACACGGTCGAACACAAAATATATCAAATGATATAAATATGTTATA
>NW_026323491.1:0-387 GCF_001194135.2 Octopus bimaculoides
ATATATATATATATATATATATGCATACATACATGTATATATATATGCACATGTATTTATATATGTATATATATATACATGTATATATATATATAGATATATATATATGCAAGTATGTGAGTGTATTTGTGTGTACACACATTTGCAAATATACTTTCACATGCACAGAAATAGAAAGAGAAAAAGTCATTCAAAAAACGCATAAAACTACAATACTGCAACAACAACAACAACAACAAAACAAGCGACAGAATAACACAGCAGTGAACCGACAGAAAAGAAAGAATTGTTTTGGAAATTCTGATTAAAGACTCCTGACCGTCTGGTGTGATGCCAGCCAATGTTTCATGATTCTAGCGATGGTGTTGATAGAGGAGATGGGGGGGG
>NW_026323492.1:0-237 GCF_001194135.2 Octopus bimaculoides
ACCCTATCAAATCCCTTATCAGTAGAACCTACCCTTTTAGTAGAACCCCCATGTATTGATAGGAACTGTACTGTATGTAGATTTAGCGCACAAACAAACTGTAAAGCCAGAAATGTGGTCTATAGTATAAGATGTACAGAGGGACGATGCACTGCATATAGGGGAAACAGCATGGAGCATAGGAGAACGGGTAAATGGACATTGGAGGGAACTTAAGGAAGAGAAGAGCTCATCAGT
>NW_026323493.1:0-269 GCF_001194135.2 Octopus bimaculoides
ATATATATATATATATATATGTATATATAACATACGATATACTTACATATACATAAATATATATGCACGTATGCACATGACCAGTTTGAATTGCTCGCCTAAAATCTCCTCATGCTATATGGTCAGAATATCACCACAGTGAATATAATGACAAAATAAAAATATAAATTTATATAAAATAAGGATAAGATCGATATTTAAATAGCGATCTTATCAAGTGGCCAGCATGGGAATAAAATGTACAATTTTGAACCATATATATATATATA
>NW_026323494.1:0-237 GCF_001194135.2 Octopus bimaculoides
TGAAGTTGAACATCTTATCTGGACACCACAGTCCCCAGATCTCAATATTGCTCTGTAATCACTTCAACACCTGACACGAGATACACTGTGCCTCTGTTCAGACAGTGTTGATTTGATGGAGAGAGTGAGCTAATGTGCAGCATGAACATTCGATCACTATGAGCAACAACACTTATACATCATCTTTGACAGGAGAGTCCATCATATATACATACATACATACATACATACATACAT
>NW_026323495.1:0-206 GCF_001194135.2 Octopus bimaculoides
ATACGTATATAGATCATATACTATTTAAGCATTTATAAATATACTCATATATATATATGCGTTATAACATATCACATGATTATAATACGTTATGTAAAGATTTATACTATGCAGTACTTATCTGGATATTCGGATATGATACGACATATATATTAGTATCAGTTACACACACACACACACACACACACACACACACACACACACAC
>NW_026323496.1:0-344 GCF_001194135.2 Octopus bimaculoides
AAGTAAATATCATAAGATAATGATAATAAAACGACTACACGTGTTTCATATATATGTATGTGGCAGATGTTCAGGGCAATAAACACTGTAAATGTGCAGAAAACAACTTCTGTCACGTTCCAGGGAGAAAAACTAGACGTAGTTGATAGCTTCATACTCTTAATTGTTTTATCTACCATGGTACTGTCAACTCGAATCGCTGGTCCCACTGTTGGGTCGACATTCGGCAGACTCTCTTCCTCCCATTCATTCTATTTATTGAGCAACCTTTCGTAGTGGCGTCTCCATACCTCTTTCAGTGCAAGCGTACCATCATCCATGTGAACACATTTCTCTCCCACGAC
>NW_026323497.1:0-412 GCF_001194135.2 Octopus bimaculoides
TATATATATACAAATATATATATATACATATATATATACATACATATATAAATACATATATACATATATATGCATACACATATATATATATATATACGTTGGCGACAAAGGGCCTCTCATTCAGAGTAAAAGGCAGACTGTATGACGCATGTGTACAAACAGCCATGCTACATGGCAGTGAAACATGGGCCGTGACTGCTGAGGACATGTGTAAGCTCGCAAGGAATGAAGCCAGTATGCTCCGATGGATGAGTAATGTCAGTGTGCATACCCGACAGAGTGTAAGTATCTTCAGAGAAAAGTTGAACCTAAGAAGTATCAGTTGTGATGTGCAAGAGAGACGATTGCGCTGGTATGGTCACGTGGCGAGAATGAATGAGGATAGCTGTGTGAAAAAGTGCCACACCCTAGC
>NW_026323498.1:0-582 GCF_001194135.2 Octopus bimaculoides
GTGGTGGGTACATAGATTTGCTTCAGAATTGTCAATAGTCATTGAATACCAACGTCACCATTGTCACAAGGGCTGTTTCGTCTTTCACAGATCATTGCTTTCGGAAGCTCTAACTATAAAACAATGTGAATTCTTTTACAATTTATTATTGATATTTTTGCGATACAGCATACGCTATACAGCCAAGAAAAAGTCGTCTATTATAGAGAAATCTATCCTGAATAACAGTCTTGAACTGATGTCTTAACGCTGCTATATTTATTACGAAACACACTATTTCATCTCTATACTTCGGTTATTTAACGATGTCCTGCTATGTCTCTCCTGTTTCCATTTTCACTCACACAAATTCTCTTTTCAGAAACCCTAGTAAATACTTCTCCCACGTATTCCTGCACGGAATCGCACCAATCTGAAATCAAGTAAAATAAAATAGCTACAACCCAGAATCGAATCGTGTCACGAAGTCATGTTCCGAGGGACTTGTATCCTCGATTCAATACTGTCCAACACTGAATGAGAATCCAAGTGTAACACATTAGCATTCTGATTATCTTGTCAAATTCAGAGCTTATTTATTCA
>NW_026323499.1:0-956 GCF_001194135.2 Octopus bimaculoides
ATATATGTATATATATACGGCTAAGATTCAGGGAGCCAAGTGTAGGAAGTTTGTACGCTTCAAGTCGTCCGTGAAAGGCATAGAAAACAAAGTGGACAGTGTATGATGAGGAACAACAACAATTCATTGCTGTCAAAGATTACGCACTTTTTTCCATGTTGAATTTGTGAGGAAATTCGATAAGCTGAAACTTTCTGTAAAGCTAACGGTTGGCACCAAGAGTTGCTATGAATGCGAGGGTAAAATTCAGCCTACATATGTTTCTCAGCTAGCTGATCCTCTGTTGTAATAATTACTCAACAACAGTTACTCAACTTGACCAATTGCCAGCCAAAGAATACCTTCATTAAATGTATGTTACATCGTCGCTTGGGACTCCAAAATTAACTCACTGCATATGTGAATTGAAAGCCGTTTTCCGCCTGATGATTAGCTAAGTTGAGTACCCTAGGTTGAGTAATGATTCCGCCAGAGAATCAGTTATCTAAAAAGCATATGTAGTCAGACTCCCACGACTTAGGAGTGGCTGTGTGGTACGAAGTTCGCTTCCCAACCACATGGTTCCGGGTTCAGTCCCACTGCAGGGCACCCTCGGGCCGACTAAAGATTTCTGAGTGGATTTGGAAGACGGAACTAACCTACAAGTTGAAGACGGCCAAGTTTTAAGTCTTAACTCGTTGAGTACATTTGACCAACGGGTCACGTGTCTACTGAATCCCAAGGCCTGTGCAATGACCGTGACAATCATTAACTGCTTAATTAACACACACACACACACACACACACACACATTAACTGTATGTGTATGTACGTATATATGTAAATACATATGCATAGTTACGCTTACAGCTAGACAGCATGATGATGATGATGTTGACGATGATGATGATGATGAACATTGTTATGATGATGCTGATGATGCTGATGACCTCGACGATGACCACCACCACCACCAC
>NW_026323500.1:0-114 GCF_001194135.2 Octopus bimaculoides
ATGTGTGTATGAATACATGTATGTTGTGTATGTATGTGTGTGTATGAATGCATGTGTGTATGTATGTGTGTGTATGTATGTATGTGTGTATGAATGCATGTGTATCTATGTGTG
>NW_026323500.1:199-367 GCF_001194135.2 Octopus bimaculoides
TGTGTGTATGAATGTATGCATGAATGAATGTGTGCATGTTGTGTGTGCATATGTGTGTATGTATGTTGTGTATGGATGTGTATGAATGCATGTGATGTATGTTGTGTATGTGCATATGTATGCAAGTGTATATATGTGTGTGTGCATGTATGCATGTGTGTGTATGTA
>NW_026323502.1:0-426 GCF_001194135.2 Octopus bimaculoides
CATGAATGACCATGGGATTGCACCTAGAAAGTTCCCCTCTAAGGCACAAGGTTGTTCATGGAAGACCAAGCTCGCCCATGCATACCAGCCCCCACTCTCCACACGACCGATATTTTCCAAGAGAAAGGCAAAGACCAATACACTTAGCACCAGTGACATCGCATCTCATTCCTACAGATGAGTGAACTGGTGTAACGTGAAATAAAGTGTCTTGATCAAAAATAGAAGAGATAGCCCGGTCCTGAAATCGAACTCACCACCTCATGATTGTAAATCTGACGCTCTAAACACAGAGCTACATATGTCGAAATGTTCCTTGCAACTTCTTGATGTATCTTTCTATCAATATAGAGACCTATCAGATGAAGTATGTAAATGTGAGTGTACGCACATGTGTGTGTGTGCCTAGCTACAAATGAATCTATA
>NW_026323503.1:0-298 GCF_001194135.2 Octopus bimaculoides
ACTCAGAACGTAAAGACAGACAAAATACCGCTAAGCATTTCACCCGGCGTTTCTGCCAGCAACAGTTTTGTTTGTTGATTTCTGTATAAGAACAGAAGTTTTCAGGTAGCTCCAAATGATTGAGATGGTGCCTGTCACACCAAAAACACTGGTGTCAGTCACTGACACCATTTGAGGAATATTGAATTTTTAATACACAAAGTCTCTAAGAAGACATCCTTTCAGACTAAATCTCACAGCAAGTACTGATTCAGTTATAAAAACGATGCCAAAAACAGACATTGGAGCTCTGGCTTGT
>NW_026323504.1:0-474 GCF_001194135.2 Octopus bimaculoides
GCACACACACTCACACACACAAATAAATATATACACACGCATATTTATATAGACAAATATATATGCACATATATAAATTATATTTATAAATGAATGTATATCGATGCATAAACATATATATATCTATATATATATCTCAATCTATCTATCTATCTATCTATCTATCTATCTATCTATCTATCTATCTATCTATCTATCTATCTATCTATCTATCTATCTATCTATCTGTCTATCTAAATAGATATAGGCATATTCATTTATGTTATACTTACATACATACATATACATAGATGCATATATTTATATATATATATGTGTGTGTGTGTGTGTGTGTGTATTTGTATTTATGTATGTATGTATGTATATATATATATATATACATGTATGTGTATGCGTGCATACGTACTCACGACGGTAAACCATATGCAACTGCATAAAAATATTTATCATATTTATGTCTTTCATCCATGTGTA
>NW_026323505.1:0-242 GCF_001194135.2 Octopus bimaculoides
TTGGAGCAGGTTTTCTATGGCTGGATATCCTGATTGTCATCACCAGTTTCCAAGTAAAGTAATATTTACCCATGGCCAGGCAAGTTATTCATGAAAGATTGGAAATGAATGATGCCTTCTTTGCAACCACTATGTGATATCAAGACAAGCGGGGTCACATACTCATGCACTATCACACCCATGCACTCCCACACATGTGCATACATACATTCATGCATGCATACATTCATGCATGCATACAT
>NW_026323506.1:0-274 GCF_001194135.2 Octopus bimaculoides
AATCGCTAATTGCGATTAGCGATTTTCCATTCATCAGGCACAGATTTTTTTGATTTAACCTTCACGAAGAGATGAGTCGCTGCTATATCTAGCAGTCGGGCGTGCACCACAAGTGTATATATTGCACCGAAACCTATATGAGAAATTTTCTCAGGGTATCTACTACAAAAAAAGTTGTTTTAGAACATCCACGTTCAATTGGTATTAGTAGTGCCTCTGTTTTCGATACATACATACATACATACAAACACACACACACACACATACACACACA
>NW_026323507.1:409-514 GCF_001194135.2 Octopus bimaculoides
CATACACACATCTACGTATGTACATATATATACACACACACACATACACATATACATGCACACATCTATGTATGTACACATATATATATGCACACACACATACAT
>NW_026323508.1:0-339 GCF_001194135.2 Octopus bimaculoides
AGTTTATTCACATCAATCCGTTTAGGTAATTTGACATTATTTGCTCTAACTTTAGGCTTGACAACAAAATCACCTTCACAAGCAAAGACCTATGATCAGTCCAGCACTCTGCACCAAGCATCACTCGTACAGTAGCAAAGTCCCTAGTATATCGTTTCCTGGTGAGGATGTAATCTATAAGATGCCACTTCTTAGAACCAAAGTGCGCCCATATCGTTTTATACTTATTTAGTCGAAACTTTGTATTTATGACACACAAATCCATCTCTACGCACATTTGTAACAGTAACAAACCATTACTGTTGGAACTCCCAACCCCATGCTTTCTTAGGACACCCC
>NW_026323509.1:0-732 GCF_001194135.2 Octopus bimaculoides
AACTCGTGTGTGGTGGTCATTATATTAGAGACATGACTCGAAAAGAGAGACTCAAGAAATACAGAAGAATATGGAAGAAGAACAAGTTTTACTATTATTGCAAAGACCCCGACATCTTTGACCCTTATTATGTGGATTTGTTTGATATAAAAGATGGGAAATGTAAAGATGAAGTGTGTTGGGGGAAGATGAGGAGAATAGGAAGGTTGGAGGGAGATGAAGGGGTGGAGGATGTGGGAGTCACATCTTTTGGTGATGTTGTTGTTGTGAGGAGGGAGAAGAAGGAGTTTGGATGGTGGAAAGATTGGTGTGTTGTGGAATGGTTCAGGGAAAAGTCTTTGGTGAGGAGAATAAGAATAGAAGGAAGAAAATATTCTGGTCTGGTATGTTATATTGCAAGACCTCATTTAACCATAATTGGTGAATGTGTTTATATAACAGATACAATAAACAATATTTACGAAATACCTCGACATATTGAAGGGAAAACACCTGAAGATGATGAAATCCTGATATCTGAAGATAATCCAAAATATTTACTTCTCAGTGAAGACGATAATGAAGTCTTTGAAGTATTTGGTTTTGATGTTTCAGAAAATTCTTTGATGGTTTTTGGAATTATTCCTGGACCTCAATCCTTTGCTTTCTTTCATTATGACAAATAAATATTTCCAGAAATATTAAACTTCAATCTTATTCTTTTTATTATTATAAATGGGTTCACCCGGGAAT
>NW_026323509.1:1368-2387 GCF_001194135.2 Octopus bimaculoides
TATATATATATATATATATATATATATATATACACACACATATTTAGGTATGTATGTATTATGTATTAGGTATGTATAACGGATTTTGGTGCCCAATGGTGATACGATTAGACAAATTGAACATTTTTTTGGCCTATGACACTACATGGACACATTTCTTTTTCACTGCTGTGACCGGGTGTTGACCTAATGGATTTTTTCAATAACTTTTCAAAATATTTTCGTATCACCATTGATCACCAAAATCCGTTATTTCAACTGACTAATGAAACGAGATCGCTTCCGAACGGTAATATATAACCTATCATTGACACGAGCACTTTAATTAGCACCAATTCCTTTTAATTAGCACTAAATCAGGATGGTATCTTGCACTGCCTGTACTTTAACTTTGTTTGACGGGATTTATAGATTTCGATATAATGATGACTTGGCATTGCAATTTTTCCGCCAACATGGAGTTGTCCCTGCATCTGTGAATTGCCTAACATGTAATACACCTTGCATTATTAGAAATGGGACTAATATGGTTCGATGTAGGAAGATGGTTCGTCATCGGAGACAAAGGAAAACAGAATGCAGGTTTTCAGTGTCCATTTTCAAGAACACCTTTTTGGAGCGAAGCCGTTTACCCCCTTGGAAAGTTCTTGTGTTTCTTTAATTGTTTCCTAACAGATAATTGGTTGCATAAATCTGTTATGGAAAATTTAGATATAATGCTTGCTATGTCTGTTGATTGGCGATCTTTCTGTTGTGAAGTTTGCCTTCATTGGGTTGAAAACTGCCGTGCACAAATTGGAGGGCCAGGGATTGCAGTGGAGATTGATGAAGCGGTTTTGGTTAGAAGAAAATACAACCGAGGTAGGCTTGTAAAGACTATTTGGCTCTTCGGGGGAATTGAACACAAATCGAAAAAACAATTTTTGATGCCTCTATCATCGGAATGTGGGGAAGGGGAAAGACGAAATGCTTCAACTCTTCTCCCGCTAATCAAATGTCACATATATACTCAAAACATT
>NW_026323509.1:2702-3627 GCF_001194135.2 Octopus bimaculoides
TTATCACTGACCTTCAACTCTCGGGGTGCCCCTCTTTCGCTCTACTCGCCCATATACACACACAAAAAAAAAACATGGGAATTTCGTGTAGCCACTTTGTTTACCATGTAGGAAATTTACGATTTTCAAATCGACACATAACACCCATTTATGTTTTGGACTAGAAACTCAATGATGTTGGAGGTTCTGCAGAGGCCATGGGCTCTACTCAACCATCCAGACTATTATTTATAGTGACTGTTGGGGCGCTTATAGTTCCCTTCAAAATTTAGGTTATACACATTTTCAAATTAACCATAGAACTTCGTCGATCCGGCAAACGCGTTAGTTCACACACAGACCATAGAACGATTGTGGGGGCGGGGGCCTCAAGAGAGCTGTTTTACGGCCCGGAATTAAACCGTGTTTCTTAAAGCAATATATTGCTCGATATCAGTTCATGCAGGCTTTCCGTCCTGCTTCCAAAAGAATGCACGATTTTTTATTGCAGGCTGCCAGGCTGTATCCTGGACCATGAAGATTTTCGTCCTGAGAATAAATATCTTTACACGCAGCTTCTGCACCAACTGACAACATTTCATCAATCCATAGGGTACTATTCAAGAAGAGTGGTCCCTGTGCGCGCACTCGCACACACGCGCTAGCTAGTCGTGACTAGTCGATCCTACGACTACCTAGCGCGAGTGCGCGTCATGCGCAAAGCATGTATGAGGGTTTTTTTCTAAACAAAATAAATTATTTTTTTAAACAAAGTAAATAAATTATGCACTACCTGTTTTTGGTAAAGAGTCCATTAAATAGTCGGTCTTTCAAAATCTACTGGTTGTTCAATGGTAACAGTACATGAGGGACATTACAAGGAATTATCTTTTGCCTAACCCCTACCAAATTGATGGACGTTTTAAGAGTAAGATGGGGAAGATTC
>NW_026323509.1:4081-6750 GCF_001194135.2 Octopus bimaculoides
ACCATTAAGTCTTTAAAAATAACACGATTGAATAAACCAAGACCCATAAGTTTTTTTCATCAAATCATTAAATAAACTAACAGCAGAAATAAAACCTTCGTGACCATAAGAACTTTGGTAAAATGTTTGTCTTTCTTGATTGTCTGTCATGTTCAATGCTATTTAAGTCTCTTTTGATACTCCAGCAGGAGTCAGGCATCATTAGTTTGTCCCACCGTCCCTGGTCGCTCTCTGCCATTGTTTTGATATCCTGATGGAATCGTTCTCCTTGCTCATCACTCTCTTCGCATAAATGGCTATGTAAAGAAAGGAACCTTTAATACTCATATTAGCACCAATGTCCTCTAGACTTTTCCACAGCTTTTCCATTAATTCCTTGTAATTTTCGGCCCGGCGATTGCCCAAGAAGTTTCTCACCACATCAACATACGCTATCCAAGCACGGAATTTCCAAGTCATTCATTGAAGTAACAAACTTATCATCCCTAATTAGTTTTCTGATATCAGGACCCTCAAACACTCCTGCTTTGAGTTTTTCGGTGTTAAGTCCTGCAAACAATTTACATATATACTCAAAACATTCACTTTCTTTATCGAGTGATTTTACATACTGTTTCATTAATCCCAATTCGATATGCAAGGAAGTGAAGATGATTTTTTTTCTCTTTCGGAACTAGCGCTGCACTAATAACTTTCTTATCACTGACCTTCAACTCTCGGGGTGCCCCTCTTTCGCTCTACTCGCCCATATACACACACAAAAAAAAAACATGGGAATTTCGTGTAGCCACTTTGTTTACCATGTAGGAAATTTACGATTTTCAAATCGACACATAACACCCATTTATGTTGGAGGTTCTGCAGAGGCCATGGGCTCTACTCAACCATCCAGACTAAGCAAATAAAAACACATACATACATGCATGATGTATACACACGTGTACTTGTATATACATACAGCATCTTTCCATAAATATACACATTCAGCATCCTTGAATACATGGATACAAATGCACATCTACGCATACATACACATGTAAAAATGTATATAGAGTTTAATACACACACACACATACATGTATCTAGTGAGAAAGAATATTGAAGAAAGTTACAATAACTGTTAGTGTGTAGAATGCAATGTCAGTGATTTCGGTTCAATTTCCAGGTGAGCCCTGTAGCAATAATAACAACAAAGTTAAGAATTTATTAAAATATTTATCTGTCATAATGAAAGAAAGCAAAAGATTGACAACCTGGAATAATTCCAAAAACCATCAAAGAATTTTCTGAAACATCAAAACCAAGAACTTTGTAAACTTCATTATCAATACCTCTCAGGAGTAAATATTGTTGAATATCTTCAGATGTTTGATGTTCAATATGTCCAGGTATTTGGTAAATATTGTTATATCTGTCTACTATATACACATATTTACCATGTGTAGTTAGATAATGTCTATGAATGTTGTTATACAGATATCTTGGTAGTTTTATACTTCTGACCAAATGTTCACTGAACCAAATGACATCATAGGCATAGCCACTCCAGGATCTTTCCCGCTCTTCCTTCACAACAACAATATCACCACCAGATGTCACTACTATATCCAACACCACCTCTATCTCCACCTTCTTTCTCAGCCAAGAGCACACTTTATGTATGTATTTACATATCTCTCCATCAATAGCAACTACATCTACATAATAGGAAGACCAACATCTTCTACATTCAGTCATGTCTTCAATATAATGACCACCACCACACACAAGTTGATTGTCGTTGTATTTATAAATCCTGTTGTAGAATTTTTCAGTTCTGATGGTTTTTAAACAGCAGAGATCTCTGTTGAAGAACATCAGCTGTTCACCAAAGGCGACAATGAAACATTCATCAGTCCACCAACATATGTCTAGTGGTTGTTGTTGTAGTAGTTGTTTGTGTTGAAGTATGTCTCCTGTCATTGTGTTAATTAATGTGACACTTTCTCGAAACATCAACACACTCACATTCTCATCTAACTTAATTAGTTTACTGTTGTAATCTCTACTGTCTTCGATATCATAATTAACAGGTTCAGTGCATGTAGGAATGGAAAGAGGGACCATTGCTGTTCTATATGGAAGTCTCCTCACTGATATTTCATCAGTTCCTGATATACTTTCTGCTATGTAATTACCACATCTCACCTTTATTCTACCTTTACTAATTATTTTACCTGATTCACCTCTTCTTCCTCCATCTCCTCCACTGTATTTCAATTTATTAATCAAGTCATTACTGAATATTTCCTTGTTTGTCTCAGATGTAATGGAAGGGAAATGAAGACCAGAATCAAGATTTAATAACGACACAGATTCCAGAACCTTCACTTGGTCCCCATCAATCTTTATGCAATGACATTCAATCAATTCAATATGTTGACACCAGTAAATACCCCCCACTTTTCTCCATATTACACCATAAGGGATGAGACTTGTCCAAGCTTGAGATGTCTTCAAATTTTTTCCATTCAGTTGAAATATTTCTTTTCTTTTGGAAACCGTGGCCATTATGTGTTTTTCTTGTGTAAAACACACACCACCAACTAAACTTCCAACATCTCTGTGACATAGCAGCTCCCCGTCTTCATCAAATATTTTAACATTTCCATTATTGGCTTTTTCACACA
>NW_026323509.1:7246-8185 GCF_001194135.2 Octopus bimaculoides
AGCAATACATTTATATTCATTTCCTGTCAGGTACGTTACCAACAACAATGGGAATTCAACTTTTAATGTCAACAATTGGCACTTAGCACCATAAGTTGTAATAACCAGCGTTTTTGACTGCCAACGACACATATTAATAGGAAAAACATTCAATTTGATAGAGTCCACAAGCTGACCATCAAATGTGAATATCTTAATGTTTTTATTTTTCCAGTCATATGATGCTATCAGGTTATTTTCAATAACACACAAACGGCGAATGTACACTGGATATTTGTCTCCAAAACCTGGAGGGACAGCAACATGTCTAGCTTTGTCAGAAACTGTCAGATCCTGTACATATAACGAAGAAGACAACATTTCACTGACACAGATTTTTCTGGAAAATACATCCATCAGATTGATATAAATGTTAAGTTGATTATTTGTAACGAGATCATTAACCAACAAATTATGATCGTTTATAGCAAACATACGGCTGTTGTCTATCAGATAAATAAACATTTTATCAATAGATCCACCGTAGAGATTGGGGGGACGTTTCACTTGGGACATTAAAACACTGGGGACCATCTTACTACTACTACTACTACTATAACCACCACCACTACAGTTACTAGTGTTGTACTGAAATGCTATTTTCCTAGTAACAATTAATAATTTTGGTGTTTCAATTTCAATTGCTAATGATTTCACAAAAAAAGGGATATTAATTGTCTTAATTGTTTCAACTTGATTATAATAATTGATGGCTAAAATATCTAAATGTGATGGTTTATCACAATAACAAACAATTTCACCTTCACCCATCTTACACACCCGTACATAAGGCTGCCCTAATGATACACTTCTCACTGTCTTCGATAGGTTTCCAATGACCCTCAATTGCTTCTGTAGGGGTAATGTGACACCTATTTGATGAGAATCCCATTGACATAT
>NW_026323510.1:0-514 GCF_001194135.2 Octopus bimaculoides
GCGTTAATACGAGTAAATTGTCAAGAGAAAATAAAATAACAACAACAGCAGCATCAGAAACAACAACAACAACAGCAACATCAGAAACAACAACAACAACAGCAACAACAAGATGATGGCAGTGATAGAGAGAGTTCGTATAAGCAAAAAATAAATTTTAATGATGATAATATTATTTCTAAAGCAAACAGCAACAACATAAATTTCAACGAGAAAAGTAACAAAAACGTTAATAATAATAATAATAATAATAATAATAATAATAATAATAATAATAATAATAATAGTAATAATACTTATTATAATAATAATAGTATTTATCATTACCATCATCATTATTATTATTATTATTATTATTATTATTATTATTATTATTATTATTAACAGGATAAAGAAAACATCAATGGAAGCATAACAACAATTATAACTATGACTACAATAATACTACTAATAGTAACAACGACGAAAAGAATATTATTATTATTATTATTATTATTATTATTATTATTATTAT
>NW_026323511.1:0-293 GCF_001194135.2 Octopus bimaculoides
GGAGACGGTAATAGTAGAAGAATGGATTATTACATCTATAAGAGGAGAGTAAACAAC
Source organism: Octopus bimaculoides (assembly GCF_001194135.2). NCBI lineage: Eukaryota > Metazoa > Mollusca > Cephalopoda > Octopoda > Octopodidae > Octopus > Octopus bimaculoides. Next base: position 58 of record NW_026323511.1, read on the forward strand.
ACACAAATTACTCCGGACACGATATGATATATATCCACCTTTGCTACTACAATCATCTCCGGAAAATACCCACAAGGATTATTTACATGGATGTTTACTGCTGGAATGGAAATATACTCCAAGTACTGTTTATTCTTTGTTCTTTCTTCTGCGCATCACTCTCACTTCTTACTACAAATCGCCTCTAATAGATGTAATAATCCATTCCTCTACTATTACCGTCTCCGATGAAGGGA
>NW_026323512.1:0-407 GCF_001194135.2 Octopus bimaculoides
ATAAAGATATAAAGTGTAATTTCCTTCTTCATATTTTCTCCTCTCACCATCTCTCAGTTACTATATTTTACGCAACACACACAAATACCGTGTAATACAAGACACTCCATGCATTACATATGCACATACACATGTATAACTGCTATAACATACAAGATAGACACGTAGATACAACCACTATAAACTAGCATGTACATATGGTGACTGTATAACACAAGACTATGACATACGTGCACACACTTAAAGCAACACAGGACATACACATGCAGAAACAGTGTAATGAAAGATACACAAATATATATGCATAAGCATACACACACCCAATAACATCATAGCATACAACATATATATGTGCATGAACATATACATAAAGGTGTGTATGTGTCTATATATATATATATATATAT
>NW_026323512.1:1578-2464 GCF_001194135.2 Octopus bimaculoides
CACACACACACAAACACACATGCATACACACACACTTACAGAGCATGTAACAGGTATGTACATGAGACAATTATTATATAGGCATAACACACATACACACATGCATACACTCACACACACATATACATATACATACACACACACACAACACATGTATTCACAACACACACACACACACACACACACCATGCAACTGTTATATAACCAAAGAAAGCTACTACTACTATATAGACGAAAGATACGTACTACTACTACAAAGACATAATATATACACAACTGCTATATATAAGACTCATAGATACCGCAGAATTTCTGTATAGACACAGTACAAACAACTGTTATATAGACACATCACATACATTCACAATATATACACATTACACATGGTATGCAACAATTATACAATAAAATACATTTATACAACTACTACATGGTCCATACAAATAATATATATATGTATAAGTTTACTCATAAAATATGAATATACATACAAATACATGCATGAACACATACACACATATATTCACATATATACATATACAACACATCATACAACTAATATATATATATATATATGTCTGTATACTCATTACATATATGCACCATTCAGTGATTATTCAACACAAGACATAAACAATACCTTTACACACAAACACAAACACATACACACACACATACACACATACATGCACTTATACACACAGGATGCATGTAACAATCATATAAACAGGACAAAGATACACCACCCAAATATCATATATAAACAAGATATTTACAACTACTATTTAGCCATGCTATACACACAACATGCAGTAAATAATCACGTAGTATATGTCATATATGTACATATATATATATACATATATATATATGTATATATATATAT
>NW_026323513.1:0-329 GCF_001194135.2 Octopus bimaculoides
TACATACTGACTATGGGTGTTGTAATCGTCTCTCAGTTAATATTTGTTGTTTATATACATCAATAAATTCACCTATAGATTTCTATAATGTATGTGTGTGTGTATATGTATATGTATGCATATATGCATACATATATAGGTAAATATGTAGCTGCACACTGTGTGTGTAGGTATGTATATCTCTATATATATACATATATATATGCGTATATCTTTATATTTATGTCAATAAATCAACCTATGTATCTATCTCATATCTTTGTTTCTTCGCGTATACATACGCACACACACACACACACACACACAAACACACATACACACACACACAC
>NW_026323514.1:0-934 GCF_001194135.2 Octopus bimaculoides
TACATATCCCCGCACACATATGTATGTGTGTGGTTGTGTGTATGTGTGTATGTGCATGTGTATTTGTTCATTCCTCTCTCTCTATATATATATAATGAATGTTTTAGTTATTTGAATTCTTCTATATTTTCTAGTTCCTAACAAAGAAAAGGTCTTCAAGTGTGATTGTATAACCTTAGAGTAACCTATTTCTATGATAGTGCCTTTGAATCTGATTCGGTGTAAGCGCGTTCAGCAAGATTAGCCTACAAAGAAACCATAGAAACCAGTCATATATTTATCTTTTACATCCACAAGACACATCGTTTGATGTATAAAAACATTCTATGTGATGAATTCACTGAATTCCGTAGTTTTGACGGTCTTTTTTTAACCTAATTTGATTGGAAATTTGCATTCGTTTGGCTTGAAACACAACGCTGCAGTTTTCAGTCCTTCATTGCCGTTATCAATATTTATCTAGAGGTCTGTTCTAAATAAGCGTAACAATTAGCACAAGATAGTTTAACAGTGAATATCTAGTCATTCTGAAATTGAGATGCATTGCACGTAGTGTTGAATAATATAATTTAATATGCTTGTTTTAACAAGAGTGAGCTTTATTTGAGGAGATAAACGCGACAATTTCGGACCTCTGGTGCAATCGTGTAGAAACTTTATTTTAGATAGGTTTTCAATGGGCAAAGATGAGAAGTTTCTATACTAATGACTTTTCGGCGCAAATTCATCAGTGACATGAATAAATGCAGTGTATGCATTTGCAAGAGCACAATCACGACCTTTAAGCTATAAATATTGTCCTATGTACAGCGAAAACTAATGGAGCACTAAGTTATAAATGAGTGTGTACATGTGTAGGCTTGTGTGTGTTTCAATTAATGTAGGTATGCATACACGTATTCAAATACATATATCAATTTGTGCGCGTGTAATG
>NW_026323515.1:0-278 GCF_001194135.2 Octopus bimaculoides
AGTGCGTGCGTGTGCGCACGCTTATGAGTGTGTCGTTTGTGTGTGTGTGTGAATCTGTGTGTGAAAGCAAAAGAAAATGTAGAGATGAAAGAGAAAAACAGACAATGTAAAGAGCAATAATGAATATGAAGAATGATATACACAGCTTGAGTGATAGTGAGTGAGTGGGGGTGCTCACAGACAAACAGGCAGATAGACAGACGGACAGACATACAGAAGGATAGATAGATAAATAGAGAATGGGAAAAAATAAAGTGCGAAAGAAATAAAGTAATATA
>NW_026323516.1:0-235 GCF_001194135.2 Octopus bimaculoides
ACACACACATATACATATACATACATATATAGATAGAGAGAGAGCGAGAGAGAGAGAGAGAGATACACACACATGTACATATGTATATATACAGAGAAAGTGTGGGTAGAGAAGGTGGGATATTGGGCATATGTGAGAAAGAGTAAAACATCGATGATAATATTAACGTAGAGACAGAGACAGACAGAAAGAAAGAAAGAAAGAAAGAATGAAAGAAAGAAAGGAAGAAAGAAAG
>NW_026323517.1:0-392 GCF_001194135.2 Octopus bimaculoides
ATATATATATATATGTAGGTATATATGGGTATTGGACGTCACCAGCAGTGTGTGTGTATCTCTATTCAATCTGCATATTAAATATATATTTACACATATATATTTATCTACCTACCTATCTATGTATGTATGCATGTGTGTGTGTATGTATGTGTGTGTCTATGTATGCATGTATCTGTCTCTCTGTCTGCCTGTCTATCTGTCTAAGTATGAATATGTTTGTGGGACGGGAAATAAACTTATTTAGACATATATCTCTGTATGAAAATATATTTACGTGTATATATATTTACGTGCGTTTACATATACGTGTAGACATATGCACACAGATATATTACTTCATTTACACATGCATACATACATACATACATACATACATACATACATACATA
>NW_026323518.1:0-517 GCF_001194135.2 Octopus bimaculoides
ATGATGATGGTGGGAGAAATAGTAAAAAGGTGAGGCTTATATTGTAATTATGCTTAAAAAGGACCACCTACATATGTATCTCTATATATCTACAAATATATGTAGATGCAAACTCGCATATCTTCATTTAAAGAATCCGAGAGATTCAGAAAAAATATCTGAGATCTTAGGGGATTAAAGAATATGTTTATATATAACGATGACCACTAAAGTGGACATAATGTTTTATTTATGTAATTTTCACTGTCTTGCCCGCATACGGTTTGGTATTTCGCTGAATTTCTTTTGAGAACCATTAGGTCTTAGTAGACAGCACATGTGATCTTCTTCTAGCACATTAACTGTCCACTTTAGTGGTCATCGTTATATATAAACATACATATATATAGTTTTAGGGAAAGGACCACGGTTCATGAACTCATCCCTAAAACTATATACACATATATATATTTAATACTATGAAATTTAATTTAATTTTAATTTTTAATAAATTGATTTGAATTGAGTTTTTACCTGT
>NW_026323519.1:0-605 GCF_001194135.2 Octopus bimaculoides
ATACATACGTATGTGTTTGTGTAAGCATATATATATGCATATGCTTATAAATATATATACATATATATATATATGTATATGTACATATGTATATATAGAGATAGATAGATAGATAGATAGATAAATAGATAGAGAGAGAGAGATACAAACATACATATATACATACATACATACATATACATCCATGTATGTTTATAAAAAATATGTATGTATCAATTATTATCATTATGAAAACTACTTGACGTTTGACCTTTCCAAGAATTAAAATATTTGTGTTTTGTGCACACCGTTTTGTTGTGTTCATTATTATTGCTGCTGCTGCTGCTGCTGTTGCTGCTGTTGCTGAAGCAGTTATATCTGGTGGCAATGATGGTGATGATGATGATGATGATCATCATCATCATGTCGATTATGATGATCATGATTATGATGTTGGTGTTGATGATGGTGATGACATTGTAGCTAATAATGATACACTTATATTTTTCTAGTTCTTATTGATCCTACAATCATCATCATCATCGTCATCATCCTCATCATCATCATCATCATCATCGTCGTCGTCGTCGTCGTCTTCATGTCCTTCAAAGCTTTCATCATTATTT
>NW_026323520.1:0-374 GCF_001194135.2 Octopus bimaculoides
TTAGTTTCTGAAAACGTAACCCTGAAGAAAACCGACTACAAAGGAAAAGACGCCAAAAATTAAAAAAAGCATACATACGCGCGCACACACACACACCCAAACACGCACACACACACACAAATATGGAATAGTATAAACCATTCTGTGGAATATATTATATAAAATATAAAATTCGTGGGTAAGATTGGATGAAATACAAAATACATCCATGGCAAATGACAAAATTTAGTACGGTATTTATCCATACAAATTCAAAGTAAGGTGATCAAATTCAAAATAAGCAACAAGGATATCCAGGAGTAATGCAGTACGATCGTTTCAGGTAACTCCATTTAATTGAACAATGTAATCATTACATCAATTTAAAATGTAGA
>NW_026323521.1:0-318 GCF_001194135.2 Octopus bimaculoides
TATTATTATTATTATTATTATTATTATTATTATTATTATTATCATAATGTGAGAGACCAATGCCTGCCATCAAAGTGATACTGGAGTAAAATATACAAATCCCAGTATACTCATCATGACTACCCGTCTGGTAAGGGTACACCATGCATCACAACCATATGTGCGCGAAATTGTGATCTCATATCAAGATTAACTGCACATGACCTTGCAAGAGGGTCCCAGCTAGAATATTCTTCAAAAGGTTCCTGAATAAGGTTTGTTTAAGGACGTTGAACGAAACACTCATGTTTCCAGAGATGAATTATTCAAACCCCAAAG
>NW_026323522.1:0-338 GCF_001194135.2 Octopus bimaculoides
AAATTTTAAAAATATAAAATTTGTGGAGAGTTAGGGCTTCAAATGAACAAGCAACAACAAAAACAGATTGGACGTACAAAGTGAACACAAAGAAAATATATAAACACAAACGAGAAAAAGCACAGAAGAAAATAAACAATACGCAACAAGTACAGGACATCACCAATGGGTGAAAAATATGTAAACACACGAGTCATAAGTACAGGACACAATACGAAATCATACACAATAAGTACAGGACATAACTAACAGGTGAAAATACATGAACACACAAGCGATTAGTACAGGACAAAATACCAAACCATACGCAATAAGTACAGGGCATCAATAACAGGTGA
>NW_026323523.1:0-1426 GCF_001194135.2 Octopus bimaculoides
TATATATATATATACACACACACAGACACGCACGCACAATATGTACACACACTTACACACACACAAAGAAACATCGTCCATGTTTCTTTGCAAATCTCTTCAATAACTTTTTCTCTCTCTTCGACAATCTCCACTTTCTTTCACTCTGTCCCCTCTCTCACTCTGCAATGTTACTTTCCCCTCTCTTCCTCCCTCTATCCATCTTTCCCATTCCAATCTTCTCCTCTCACTTTCCCTCATTTTACCTTAATCTAGCTTCCTCTCTTTCTCCTCTACCCACTCATTACAAATACACTTTCTAACTTTTTACTTCACTTCTCGAATATAACTTCTCGTCTTCTCTTATATTCTGAACTATCCGTGATTCTCTTTCTCTGTTTTCTCTGTTTCTCCATGTTTCCCCCTCTCTCTGTCTCTGTCTCTCTGTCTCTCTCCTTCTCTCTCTCACACATACACACACTCACTCATATATCACATTCACAAACAGTCATATAGTTACACATATACATAAACAGACATGCATAAGTATTCATACGGCACATACATACAAATGCTTTCACACACGCACGCACACACACACACATACATACTTATACGCAGTCACATACACATAAGTACTCGTACACACTCACACACACACCGTCAGTCACGTACATACAGACGTACACAGATATTTACGCATACACACACACACACGTGCACAGACAATTACAGACAAATACAGACACTCACACACACACGCACACACAAACACGTACACATACAAACATACACACTCATTCATGGGAACAAGCACTAACATACACACACACATGCACATATATATAGAGATACACACAGATACTTATGCGCACACGCACACTCACACAGTATTACACACATACATAGACAGACACAGACAATCAAACACATACAGGCATGCATTTACAGAAACACGAACACACGAATACACGCAGTCTGTCTGTCTGCTTGCCTGTCTCCCACACCTACCCACTCACACATACACACACGACAGAAATCAAGTATTTAATCTCCGTTCAATTTGTAATATGTTTTAACTGAAGATTTCAAGTGTTAATTTTCAATATATAAAAAAATAAACACACACACACACACACACACACACACATACATACACACTTTCTCTCTCACACACACACCTTCGCACACACGCACACACGCACGCACACACGCACACGCATACATACACATATAGACACGCACACATACACATGCATATATCCACTTGTTTAATGAATAAAAAATAAATTAAAACAGGATAAAATATTAAACAAGATCTCCCCCTCCCCGAGAAACAACAAAATATAACTAATAAATAAAACGTAACATAAAATAAAATTGAAAATAAAATTTATAAAAAAATGACACTTATCGTCTGCTTTATTGATTAACTGCCATCAAACAT
>NW_026323523.1:2973-6580 GCF_001194135.2 Octopus bimaculoides
ATATATATATATATATATATATATATATATACACACATATGTATACATATGACATATATAATAATAATAATAATAAAGATGATGATGATGATGATAATAATTATATATATATATATGTATATATATATGTATATATATATATATGTTTATATATATATATATATATTTATATATATACATACATGCACATACACACCCATATTTCCAAATACGTATGCTTATACAAATGTCTTGTAATTGATTAGGGCACACTCCAAGATACGTCCATTTATAAGCGTATATATGTGTATATATATATATACATACATACATACATACATATATATATATATGTATGTATATGTATATATATCTCTATATACATATATATATATGTATGTATATACATATAAATGTATATTTATATCATATATATGCATAATATATTATATATATATATACATGTATATACACATACACATACAAGTATGCCCACACACAGTTAGCCCGTCTGACTGAGTACCAAGTATGCTATGTAAAAGTAGGTCGATAAATACTTAGATATTTGTCTATATGAATCTGCGTTCATATGCATATCTATATCTATTTATATCGATATTTATATCTGTATATATATATCTATAAACTATTTATCTTACTGATTTTTGTCAAACTATCTACCTCTACGTATTCGTCTAAATGTCTGTCTATCTGTCTGTTTGTCTGTCAGGTCTCGGAAGTGACCTTGGGAACAAGAATAGGCCCCAAGTATGCGAATCTGTTTGTTGGCTGCGTTGAAGCCCAAACATTCTCTCAGTTCACTTGTTCCACTCCTGAGCTGTACGGTCGTTACACTGACGACTGTATCGGCGCAACCCCACTCTCCTGCGAACATCTCATGGGTCTCCGAAAGCCCGGAAAAATCATAAAAGTATGCCATGCGGGCTGCCCTTCTCTCTTTGAGGGAGTAATTGCCAGTAACCTCGTTGGTTTGTGACATCGTTGGTCTGTTTTGAGACACAGCTTTGGGTCATAGTGGCTTTGTAGAATAGCAATATTGTGTTGATGTGTGGTCATTGTATGGTTATTGTGCGGTTTTTATGTGGTTATTGTGTGATTATTGTTGTGGTCGTGAAGGCACATGGCTTAGTAGTTACAGTATTCAGCTCTCGTTCGTAAGGTCGTGAGTTCAATTCCTGCTGACGTGTTGTGCTTTCTAAACAAGACACTTTATATCACGTTGCTCCAGTCCATTCAGCTGGCAAAAAGGAGTTGTACCTGTATTTCAAAGGGCCAGCCTTGTCACACGTCCTTGGTTTGTAAACGTATATACGATAACGTCCTTTATTACTATTATTTATATATAATAATGTAAACGTGTAGCTTTTTTGTGCACTTTGTTTGCAGAAAATAAAGAAATAACAGTAATAACGTCAGTGAAAAATAAATATTAAGTAAATTGCCTTTACATATTTATCACTTAGAAAATTTTGCTTAGAAAATATTTTTCATTTTTAACCTCGTACATAGAACGTATTAGAAATTTTGACCTTTAAATTTTTGGAAAAAAGTGCGGATTATACTCGAGGATTTACGGTATATACGAAGCACAATGAATATGTATCGGAGTTTGGTCAAAGCTAAGTTCTAATGGTTAGGTCAATAGCTTAGATCAAGCAGTAATACATCAAATATTCGCTTTGAGTAGAACGGTGCTGTGGCAACTAGTCACCTGCATCAAACTAGTACCCAAAACTAAAATTAGTCTGGCTGGATACTATTGCGTATATGTATATTACAAATAGGAAGAATGTTGAATCGTAGCAAGAAGACGTTGGAAAAGTATTAGGAAATTAAATGGCAGCGTAAGTTAAAAAAGTATGAAAGCATCTTTTCGGGATAGATGAAATAAGTACCAGTTGAGTTTAGGGGTCGATGAAATCGATTTACCCTTCCCCCCGAAATTGCTGGCTTTGTGCTAAAAATTGGAAACCATTATTATTGTTGTTGTTGTTGTAGCTGAAAGAAATGCCGTTAAACATTTTGACGCGTTAACGATTCTGCCAACGCGCTACAATGACGATGATGATGATGATGATGATGATGATGATGATGATGATGATGATGATGATGATGATGATGATGATGATGATTAGCTGACTCAGTCCAAATACTGAAGTGATGCGTGTCTATAAAGTAAGTGTCAGAACTAAAAAATGTAAAATATGAAGTCTGTAGGTGGGGAAGCTTGACATTGGCATTGTTTTGGTGGTGGTGGCTAATGAGGAAGAGGAGGAGAGGTTAGAAGTGTGACATTAAGAGTTGGGTATGCACTTGTGGTGGTAGTGGCGGCAGGGGTGGCGGCGGGTCCTGCTACTGAGGTGGTGATGGTAGAAGTGACGGAGGTGTGGATCGCTGATCGCACAACATTGTGTAAATAAACTTATTTCGTTTCTGAGTAAAATTTCAGACGAGTAGAATGAAACGGCAACAATAATAACCGCACAATCGTTGCATAATAACCACAGAATAATCGTAGGATTACCACGCAATAACCATGCAATGACCACGCAATAACCACGCAATAATCACACAAAGGCCATAGAATAAACGTACAATGGCCTCGCAATAATCACACAATAACCACACAGTAACCACACAATGGCCACACAATAACCACAGAATAATCGTACAACGCTCACGTAATGACCACACAATAACCACACAGTGGTCACAGAATAATCACAGAATAACCGTACAATGAGCACGCAATAATCACACTATGACTACGCTATAACCACACAATAAGTAAACAATAGTCATATAATAACCTCAAAATGAGGCCCACAATAACCGTACAATAGCCATATAATAATCAGAAAATAACTATGCAGTAATCACAACAATACTGGGACTCCATCGGTTACGACAACTAGGGTTCCTTGTTCATCCGATCAACGGAACAGCCTGCTCGTGAAATTAACGTGCAAGTGGCTGAGCACTCCACAGACACGTGTACCCTTAACGTAGTTCTCGGGGAGATTCACCGTGACACAGAGTGTGACAAGGCTGGCCCTTTGAAATAGGGGTACAACAGAAAGAGTGAGAGAAAGTTGTGGTGAAAGAGTACAGCAGGGTTCGCCACCATCCCCTGCCGGAGCTTCGTGGAGCTTTAGGTGTTTTCGCTTAATAAACACTCACAATGCCCGGTCTAGGAATCGAAACCGCGATCCTACGACCGCGAGTCCGCTGTCCTAACCAGTGGGCCATTGCGCCTTCACTGAATAGATATTTAACCACTTGATTAATAGCGAAGGAGTAGAAGTCAGCCGATGCGTGTTGTTGATATTGGTGTAATGAGTCTCCCTAGATACAACAAAATTTGTTTCAACACACGAGTTCACATAAAGAATCTTGTAAACCAAATAAAAAAATCGAAATTGTTATTGTTGTGATATTGTCTAACACGTAGTTTGCTCAAACATTTACTCTTTTACTCTTTTACTTGTTTCAGTCATTTGACTACGGCCATGCTGGAGCACCGCCTTTAGTCGAGCAAATCGACCCCAGGACTTATTCTTTGGAAGCCCAGTACACACACACACACACACACACACTGTCTCTATCT
>NW_026323523.1:7125-7704 GCF_001194135.2 Octopus bimaculoides
CAGAGGAAGAGGAGATATTTTTCTCGGACGCGTAGATGTCTCAGCGCTGTATAACGGTAAGAAAGGTGTTTTCACGAAGCCTGCATATTATTATTACGTAAGCAAAGAGGCGGGATGGCAGAATCGTTAGCATGCCGGGCGAAATGCTTCGATTTTACCTTTCATCCTTTCGCGGTCAATGAAATAAGTGCCAGATGCGCATTGGGGTCGATGTAATCGACTAACCCCTTTCCCCCACCAAAAAAAAAAAAAAAATTTCAAGGCCTTGTGCCTAGAGTAGATATAATTATTACGTAAGCAAAGATATCTATTTGAATGTTATGCAAACATGTATTGTATATGGAGGAGCAGGAAGGAGTTCCAAGTGGGAACTTAGGGTTAGGGTTAGGGTTAGGGTTAACAGGGTTATGGTTAGGGTTATGTAACAGGAAAATATAAAATGCATACAGAATCAGGTGAAGACTTGAAGATAATTTGCTGGGATGAGTATGAGGACAGAAGTATATATTGTATAAAGATAAGTGTACATGCATCTCTCTCTTTGTATATATATATATATATATATATATATATATATAT
>NW_026323523.1:7714-11025 GCF_001194135.2 Octopus bimaculoides
GATAGAGAGATCGTAGGTGGTTTGGCTCTGAGTTTTGAACGAGTGAAGAGGAATTGAAAGAATAGCTTGCCTTAAGAGATATAAAATAATAGGAATAAGAAGAAAGAGAAAGAAGTGAAGAAGAAGAGGAAGGAAACGAATAATAATAAGGAAATTAGAATAATAATTGTAAGGAGATTAAGAAGAAGAAGAAGAAGAAGAAGGATGATTATGAAGATGAAGAAGCGCGTAAATTAACGGAAAGAAAGGAAAATGGCGTACATAAAAATACCACATGATGTCAGTATCAACCGGAAACTATAATGGAGAATGCCTTAAAGTTACAAAAATGCTTGGTGATATTTCTAAGCAAGCAGGTTATGTAATATCGAAACACTCACAAGTGAACAGGATTTCATAATAATTGTTAAAGATGAACACGAAATATAATCAAGTCATTGATTTTTCTTTCTGCTAAACCCTTTGACGGAACCAGTCCGCCCAAAGGAAAAATGGGGGCGGAGGGTTTGGTGAAAATCGATTGGTACAGATGCCTATCAAAATCATTTCTTAGGATTATGCGACAATATAGGAATATCTTAGGAGCTAACTCAACCTGTTAGAAATAACAGTTCCTGGACAAATTCCTCGAATAAATTCCAAATGAGGCATTATCCACCCAGAGTACTAGAGTCGTAGAAATGTAAGACAAGAAGTTAGAAAATAATAGGCCAGATATTACAATCATAAATAAGGCAAAGTGAAGCTGCTTTCTTATCGACCCATCATGTCCGTTTGATTCTAGGATCGTAAAGAAAGAGGAAGAAAAACAAAGAAAATACAATCCCTTAAAATTTGAAATAGGAAGAATTTGGAGCATGCGGACAGTAAAGGTTGTGCTAATAATAATTGGTGCTTTGGTAACAGAAAGCCAAGATGTAGACAAATGGTTGAAGGGAATTGAAATAGAATGCCCGGTAGAGCTCCTACAGAAAGTTTGTTTCATAGGGACAGCAAGGATTATCAAGAGGGTTCTAAGCACTTGAAAGACTGCTGAAAACGTGTGGATGCCTAAGGTTACACGTAGTAACCCACTACCATATAAATCCCACCAAGAATAAGACCAAACCTGAGCTTTGTTTCTATAATAGTAATAATGGTTTCAAATTTTGGCACAAAACCAGCAATTTCGAGAACGAGGGTAAGTCGATTACATGGGCTCCAGTGCTCAACAGGTACTTATTTTATCGAAAGGATGAAAGGCGAAGTTGACGTCTGCTGAATTTGAACTTAGAAGATACAGGTAGACAGAATACAGCTAAGCATTTTGCCCGGCGTGCTAACGATTCTGCCAACTCGTCGCCTTAATAATAATAATAATAATAATAATAATAATAATAATAATAATAATAATAATAATAATAATAATAATAATAATAATAATAGGTGTGTTAGTCTTGAAGATAGGCAAAATCAGATGCATGGACGGGCTAGCGGTACCGTCAGGAAAGGTTATGAAGCAGACAGAAGAGACGGGCTATAAGTACTTGGGGATACTGGAAATGGATAAATTGATGGAAAAAGAAATGACAGAAAAATTTACGGTGGAGTACTTGTGCAGACTGAAACTGATCCTTAAGTCGAAATTAAACGGACAGAATAAGATTGAAGCTATCAATACCCGGGCGGTTTCACTCCTTAGATATGGAGTAGGGGTAATCGCATGGGCAGTAGACGGACTAAACAGCTTAGACTGAAAGACAAGGAAGTTGCTGACTAGATATGGGATACTCCACCCCAAAAGTGACAAAGTGACACAGACAGACTGTATGTACCGAGAAAAAGAGGGGGGAAGAGGACTGATTGGATGCGAACACAGCATTAGAGAAGGAGAAAAGAACATAGCATGGTATGTAAAAAATGCCACAGAACCACTATTATTGGAAGTAAGAAGATCAGGCTTGTGTAGGATGGAAGATTGCAAAGATAAAGTGCTGTACAAGGACTTGCGAATGAATGGAACTGAAAATAGGTGGGTAAAGAAAAGAATGTATGGACAATTTCATAGGTTTGTTGAAGATAAAACAGACAGAGAAAAAAGATGGCTGCGGAGGCACTATAATCTATGCTGCCCAAGACCAAGCATTAGGAACCAATTACATCAAATACAGAATAGACAACACGTCAGAAGGTGATAAGTGCAGAATTTGTGGACAAAACTGTGAAACCGTATGACATATTACCAGTCAATGTACGCCACTAGCACAGAAAGAATATAAGAGACATCATGACAACATAGCAAGGATTGTCCATTGGAAACTTTGCAACAAGTATGGACTTGATAAAGCGAAAAAGTGGTACGAACATAAATCCGACGGCAGCATCGGAAATGATAATGCAAAGATCCTATGGGATCTTATGATTCAGTGCGGCCATGAGATAGAGAATAGGAAACCAGACATAGTTTTAATTGAGAAAGAGAACAAACTATGCTGGATCATAGATATAGCATGCCCAGCTTACAACAAGGTATACGATAAGGAAGAAAGAAAAGTCGATAGATATGAAAGGTTAGCTTGGGAGGTCAAGCAGTTGTGTTCGCTGAAAAAAGGTGGTAGTTGTACCAATAATTGTCGGAATCTTGGGAACAGTGAGTAAAAATCTTGAGAAATATATGGAACAAATAAGGGATGCAATAAGGGTGGAGCACTTGCAGAAAACAGCACTGTCTGGAACCGCTCGAATACTCGAAAATAAGTGGTGTTACCTTAGTTTACTGGTAGTGAACAACTGACACCGTAGTACATCTCCAGCGTTAGAAGCTGTGCAAAGACAATAAAATAATAATAATAATAATAATAGTGATTTTAATATCCTCCTCCTCCTCCTTATTGTTATTATTGTTATCATTGTTATTATTATCATTGGTGTTGTTGTTTTTATTATACGCTGTTAACGTTAATATACAATTTTTATAATGATCAATATTATTATGGCTATCCTCGTCAGTATCATCCTCAATTGCATCATCATCATCATCTACCATCACCACCAGCACCAGCGTCGTTATCATCATCATCATTATCATCATCATCGTCGTCGTCGTCGTCGTCGCCGTCATCGTCAGCCTACTCCTGACCACCACCACGACCGCCACCACAGTCACCACTATCACCTCCTCCTCCTCATCATCATCATCATCCTCTTCGTCGTCATCATCGTCATCGTCATCATCATCATCATCATCATCATCGTCATCGTCAACATCAACATCATCATCATCATCATCATCATCATCATCATCATCATCGTCATCATCATCATATCCATCA
>NW_026323523.1:11122-12189 GCF_001194135.2 Octopus bimaculoides
CTCCCCCACCTGCTCCCTTTATATCACCAAAATCACCACCACCACCACCACCACCGCTCACCATCAACACCACCTCGACTCCCCCTCCCCCATCCCACTACATACTTAATCTTTAATTGAAAAGTTGCTGTTGTATGTTTCATTCAGTATTTGCCCAGTAAATATTGATAAATAATATAATATCCATAATTTGCGCTGGAAAAATTGGTGGCGCTGGCTGCGGTGTCGGTGGTGGTGGTGGTGGTGGCTATGATGGGGCTGTTTGCGGCGGAAGTGGAGAGAAAAAAAATAAACAACAAGCAGTTTGGTGGAGACGGCAGCCATGTTCTTCCATTGATTATCATTAAAAACTTCACGTTAAGTTTCAAATTAAATTTCTGGGTGTGGGTATGTGTATGTACACATAAGTGTGTATGCGTATATGTATGTTACCTACGTGTGAATGTATTTACGAATGCAAATATGCGTGTATTTATTCATACGGGCGTGCATGTATGTTTGGACGTATGTATGAATATATTTCAGTGTGTCGTATGGCTGCATTTATGTGGGTTTATGCAGATTATGTATTTATGTTCGTTTCTTTGTGATTATGCTTGTACGTATTGTACACGAACATGTGTCTATGTCGCTCATGTACGAACATGTGTCTCTATATAATTATTTAAAAACGTATGAGTTTACGTAGGTGAACACGTGTAAGAATATAAGCTTGTATAGACAACTGCATATATAAATATGCTTGAGCGCGCGCATGTATATATATATATATATATATATATATATATATATATATATATATGTGTATGTGTGTGTGTGTGTGTATGTGTGTGTGTGTATGCAAATAAATATGCTTGTACATGTGTGTGTGTGAGTGTATATCTGTGTTCTACGTGCATGTATGCATATACGTATGTACGGCTGTGGTTGGCCGCTTAGGTTCTGGTGTAGAGTGACATACCTTATTCCTCCCCTTCTTCTTCTTCTTCTTCTTCTTCTTCTTCTTCTTCTTCTTCTTCTTCTTCTTCTTCTTCTTCTTCTTCTTCTTCTTCTTCTTCTTCTTCTTC
>NW_026323523.1:12715-14795 GCF_001194135.2 Octopus bimaculoides
ATATATATATATATATATGTGTGTATGTATGTGTGTGTGTATATATATATATATATACATATATATTTGTATATGTACTTATGTATACATTTATACATATTTGCACATGTACATACATATATGTATGTATATGTGTGTATATACATGTATATATATATTTTCATATATATATACATATATATATGCATATATATATATATATATATATATATATGCATGCATAGGTATGCGTATTATATTTATTATACATACACACCCGTATACACATACGTATATACGGGTGTGTATCAGTATTCATCTTTAGGCAGGCATGTATACAATCTCTCGTTATTGTTTCCTTGTTGCCTTGTTGTTGATGTTGTTCTTGTTTTGCTAATATTGTTGCTGTTGTTGTTGTTGTTGTTGTTGTTGTTGTTGTTGTCGTTGTTGTTGTTATTGTTGTTTATATCTGTCTATCCAGCCATTGTCATTCATTATTTTTAACAACGTCTCTCTTGATATAATATTGATAATGCTTACAGCAAACAGCAAACAGCAAACAGAAAACAACAGCAATAATATTGACGATCATAAACTACTACTACTACTACAACTGCTACTACTACTACTACTACTACTACTACTACTACTACTACTACTACTACTACTACTAATAATAATAATAATAATAACAATAATAATATTAATAATAATAATAATAATATTAATAATAATAATAATAATAATAACAACAATAATAATAATAATAATAATAATAATAATAATAATAATAATTAATATTATTATTATTATTATTATTATTAATATAATCAGAAAAGGAAGAACATGAACCACAATATATGAACTACAACAACGCCAACTATGATGACGACGACGACAACAACAACAACAACAACAACAACAACAACAACAGCAGTAATAATGATATGGCTGTTCAAAATGAAGACCATTACCGTTATTCACTCGTCGCCCTTATTGCAATAAAAGAATGTAATATTATTATAAATAACATTCATAGTAAGTATCATCATTAATAATAATAATAATAATAATAATAATAATAATAATAATAATAATAATAATAATAATGTTAATAAGAACAACAATGATTGATTTTTGCGACAAAGGAATATTGATTGATCGTAATATACAATAACAAAAAAAAAAAAGAAATATTAACAACAATAATATAATTAATAATAATGATGATAATGATTACAATAATAATAATAATAATAATAATAATAATAATAATAATAATAATAATAATGAGAACAACAACAATCATAATGGTTTCCTTATTTGCAACAAGGGCATAGAATCGGGGACATTAGAAAGGGATAAAAGTCGAGGTGTTACATCGAATGTAAAATAGCGAAAGAGAAATATAAAATTATCGGTTGACTAGAAAATCTTGCAAGATGGCGTCTTCCTCCTTCATTTCTGCCCCACTTTTTATTACGTGTTTAATCACTCGAAAAGAATAATGTATAAAGAATAAAGAAAAGAAAAGAAAAGAAAAGAAAAGCAGGCAATCACTGTAAATCTTGTGATGTCTTGTCCTTTTAAAAAAATTTCGACCCCAAATTTGAACGGAACAGAAATACAATGATGAGGCGTAATTGAGTTCGAAATATTAGTACGTGTATGGTACTGAAATTTTCGATTGCAAAACCGAACAATAGACACACACACACACACACACACACACACACACACACACACACACACACACACACACACACACACACACACACACACACACACACACACACACACACACACAAAAGTGGAAATCCAGACGTTTCAAGGCTTTTTTTTTTTTAGTACAGGCAGTTATAACTATCCGAAATTATTTTAATTTTAATATATCCTTACTATGCGTCTAATAAGCAGCATTGAAGTAAGAGGACCCTATTTTGAAAGCGATGAGAGCTTTGTACTTAATAAATGTCTACCCTAAAAAGTCTCAGAACTTCTGGAAGATACCTCGTACATATCTACATAAGCATACATACATACTTACAAACATATATACATACATACACACACATACATACACACACATACATACACACAC
>NW_026323524.1:0-247 GCF_001194135.2 Octopus bimaculoides
TTTCATTAACCTTAATTACTTTCCTTCTCATTAAGGTTCCAGGTGCAATTAACAGAAAATTATTTTTAGCTCACTATCTCAATATCTCAAGTGTCATAGTATAAACTAATCAGTCCTCTTAATGTTATCATATGCATTAATTATACATAGACGTATGTAAAAGTAATTACTCTTTACTAAAGGTTCAAAAGACAGCAAATTTTGGTTCACAGAGTGATAAGTTTAAATGTTGATATTAAAGAGAACA
>NW_026323525.1:0-608 GCF_001194135.2 Octopus bimaculoides
CTCAGCTGCATAAATAAATAAATAGAATTTTTTAATCAGTCGGACACATTTGTATAATTTTACTTAAATCCTCTGATAGGGTAAGAAGACAGACAAAGTCGATGCTGTTGTCACTTCAGCTTAGAAGTTTCTAAGACATCAAGAAAAAAATTTGTTTGAGTCATAGCTTGTCACTGATTTTGGTTCTGTTTTAATTTATTAGTCTTGTTTATGAAATCTAAGACTAGAAAATAGTGTCTGTTAGGAAAGGGCTTGATGGAGTTGACAGAATCATAGTGGTTATAGTTATAAAACTTGTCAAGATTATTTAGAAGTAGTATAAAGTAACTGGCTATAATGAGGTTGGGTAGTGGAAGACCTCAAATCAAGATGTTAATTACCAGTTAAAGGGGCAAGACGCTAATAAAACCAATGATGATAATACAGAGGAAATTTCATCATAGGGTACTAAAAGTGATTGATTTAAACAGTGCTGTTATATTGTATAAAGATAGAATTTAGGATCATGAAGAAAAATATAACAAAAAAGATAAATTTTGAATAATTTTGAATATATACCAAAATTTTCAACTATAGAGAGAGAAGAAAATTTACATAGAATTAGTTCT
>NW_026323526.1:0-591 GCF_001194135.2 Octopus bimaculoides
GGTCTTCATTTGCAAGGAATAACACGAAGTGTGAGTGGAGTGTGGGTAGAGTGAAATGGAGTGCAAGTGGAGTGGAGTGTGATATAGCTCTTGGAAGAGCAGAGAGAAATGTAACTTAAGAAAAGAGATCTTTATCGGTATTGGGTTAATTAGGTTCTGACAGCGAGTAAATTGATTGGGTGGAGATGGTGGTGGCGCTGGTGGTCAGCTACTACATACATATGTATGTATGTATGTTTGTACGTATGTATTTATGTATAAATATACATACATAAAAATGTATATATACATACATATATGTGGATATATGTTTGTATCACTGTCTTTCTCTCTCTCTCACTCTCTCTCTCTCTCGGTCACCTTGTATAAATATATATATATATATACATATATATATATGTGTGTGTGTGGTAAGTAGCTTGCTTACCAACCACATCGTTCCGGGTTCAGTCCCACTGCGTGGCACCTTGGGCAAGTGTCTTCTACTATAGTCTCTGGCCAACCAAAGCCTTGTGAGTGGATTTGATAGACGGAAAGTGGAAGCCCGTCGTGTGTGTGTGTGTATACATACATACATATATATATATGTAT
>NW_026323527.1:0-232 GCF_001194135.2 Octopus bimaculoides
ATACATACATACATATATACATACACACACACATACATACATACACACATCTATCCATCTATCCATACGTACGTACATACATACATACACACGCATACATGCACACATATGCATACATACGTATATACATACACACACACATACATACACACATGTGCATACAAACATGCATACATACACACACATACATACATATGCATACATACATACATACATATACATACATACATAC
>NW_026323528.1:0-520 GCF_001194135.2 Octopus bimaculoides
CACTCTCTTTCACACACTCACTCTCTTTCTCTCACTCTCTCTTAGATATCCTCCGTTTCATATAATCCGACCGTTAATCCTGTTATCATTAATACCACTTAATCCAGAATCAAAGAACTCCAGATCGAAATTCGTTAAAGTACCTGAGTCTCGAAAGGAGAAAGATGGCTGTAATCTTAAATCTTTAATTACGGTTACTGTTTCACACCCAATCCTCTTTCA
Source organism: Octopus bimaculoides (assembly GCF_001194135.2). Classification (NCBI taxonomy): domain Eukaryota; kingdom Metazoa; phylum Mollusca; class Cephalopoda; order Octopoda; family Octopodidae; genus Octopus; species Octopus bimaculoides. The sequence goes on from NW_026323528.1 coordinate 223, forward strand.
GAAGTTAATTAACGAAACATCCAGGTGCAAAGGTGCAACAACGGAGTCAGAAATGATTGCACATTGTCTTTACATTACAACAAAAACATAAAGTTCACGAAACGAAAACATCCTTGAAAATTATAGGGGCTGAGCTAAGACTGTTGTCTTTGTTGATGCTGATGATGACGTTGCTGCTGTTGTTGTTACTGTTGCTGTTTGCAGTAATTGTTTTGTTTTTTGGGGTGGGGGTTCTTTTTTTTATAGCCATATAGGCGTAGGAGTGGCTTTGTGGTAAGTAGCTTGCTTACCAACCACA
>NW_026323529.1:0-280 GCF_001194135.2 Octopus bimaculoides
TAGCTATCAGATAGCAATAAATAGAAGTAGAATATACCACATCCAAATATCATTTAGAAGGATTTCGAGAAATTCAGAGTATTAGACAAAAAACAAATGCGTATTGAGAAGACCACATCTTTAATTGTAGAATTCACCTTACAAAGCCAACAATTTTTTTCCGTTGTATTAACATCTTTAGATAAGGAAAATATCATTGAAATTAATATTTCCGAAAATACATGTTAATACAACGTTTTTAAGCTGATCCAAAATTAGTTCATTTTGGATCGCTTTGAAA
>NW_026323530.1:0-677 GCF_001194135.2 Octopus bimaculoides
TATATTGCTCTTTCCTAGCACTTGAAATCTTGAATGACTTTTCAACAACGAAGGGTGTTTGAAGAGCTGATCACATATACTGCAGCAGTATCTCATTTCAGAATTGGCTCCGTTTTCCACTTGTTTATTACAAATGATCAATCCTCCACATAAATTGTAGGATTTTGACAGACATTGCAGTGAAACTGGACAGCCAGAATGATATTCCAATAGTTCAAGTATATCTCCACCATATGAGCGAGCTTATGCAATCTCTTACCAGAACAAGATATGCACACTTTTGTGTATAAAAAATATCTAAAGAAGGAACGAGAAACTCTTGTAATGCTATTGATAATAATCTCGTTTCTATGAAACTTTCATTTCATTTCAGAATGCTTATCTCTGTGAAGCTCAAAATCTTTAACATCATTTGGAATCATAGCTCTCCATGCTTCCCTTTCTTCTGCAAGTGATTCAAGTCTTTTGAAACTTAAGGCATTTCAAATTAGATTTTAAAGAGTCTTTGTGTACAAACGCACACACACATATTTTGCTGTTTCTTGGGAAAATAATTATGCTAATAACAATAACACATGCACAGGTTCAATTCCATTTTATTCTTAGTCAGTTGGTTAGATACCTAATAAAAATCGATATGCATATGTACATGCACAATAGGCTTATATGTATATATA
>NW_026323531.1:0-648 GCF_001194135.2 Octopus bimaculoides
GAAAGTTTCATCTGAATCCATCCAGCAGTTCCTGAGATATCTTGTCCATGAACAAACAAATGCAACTACAAACAATACCTCTGCCTTTTCTAAGGCGGAGGTAATAATAACAATAATCCTTTCATCTATAGGCACAAGGCCGAGTCAATTAGATTGACCTCAGTATGCAACTGGTACTTAATTTATCGACACCAAAAAGATGAAAGGCAAAGCTGACTTCAGTGGAATTTGAACTCAGAATGTAGTGGCAGATGAAATACTGCTAAACATTTCACCCAGCATGCTAACAATGCTGCCAGCCTTCTGCTCTTGGTAATAATAATAATAATAATAATAATAATAATAATAATAATAATAATAATAATAATGATAATAATAATAATCCTTTCTACTATAGGCACACGGCCTAGATTTTGTGGGGAGGGGGACAGTCAATCACATTGACCCCAGTACTCAACTGGTACTTAATTTATCGACCCCGAAAGGATGAAAAGCAAAATTGACCTCGGTGGAATTTGAACTCAGAATGCAGCGATGAGCGAAATACTGCCAAGCATTTCACCCCATGTGCTAAAGATTCTGCCAGCTCACTGCCTTCATAATAACAACAACAACAACAACAACAATAATAATAATAATGATAATAAT
>NW_026323532.1:0-228 GCF_001194135.2 Octopus bimaculoides
TAATAATAATAAGAATAAGAATAATAATAATAATAATAATAATAATAATACCACTACAATAACAATATCAATACCATCAACAACAATAATAAGTATAATCTCAATAATACCTACATAGCAACAACAATAGTAACGAGAATTGCGGCCAACGTCAGTGACAACAACAACAGCGACAAACAGTTATTTCAACAACAACAACAGCAGCAGCAGCAGCGATAACAAAAAAAA
>NW_026323533.1:0-377 GCF_001194135.2 Octopus bimaculoides
GAGGGAGAAAATGTATCGATTCTCTGGGACTTCCCCGTACATACCAACAAAACTATAAGAGCTAATAAACGAGATATTTTTATAAAAGATCAGACAAAAAAGCTGTGTTTATTAATTGACATGAGTATTGCTTGCAATCACAATATAGCGGCGAAAGAATTTGACAAGATCAGTAAATATAAAGACTTGCTAATAGAAATTGAAAGAAATGTGGCATCTCAAGGCGACTACCGTGCCAGTAATTGTAGGATCTCTAGGAATGATAAAAAAGCTACTGAAACCTATTTGAAAATGATACCAGGTTTACCATCCCTACAGGATGTGCAAAAAATCGTGTTAACTGGAACGACTCAGGTACTGAGAAGAGCATTATCGCT
>NW_026323534.1:0-572 GCF_001194135.2 Octopus bimaculoides
TATATATATATATATATATATATATATATTCACACATCTATGTATACATACTAATACATATATACATATATGCATATAAATGTACAAATATAATATACATGTCTATATATACACACGCACATATAAATCGGCATATATATATATATATTTATATGCATATGCATTTATATATACATATACATATATATACGTATATATACATACATTTATGTATACGTATATATATATATATATATATATATATATATATATATATATATATATATGCATAAATGTATGTATAGTATTTAATACATATGTAAGCATCTATATCAATATATATACACACAAGCACTTATGTGTGCGTATGTGTGTTTGTGTGTGTGCATTCTTTAGAAGTTTCTGAAGCATTCCGTAGGTAAAGTATTCAATCAATAATACTGTTCAATCTTCTAATTCTATCGAGAATATTCTCGATTTTACTTTTTTCCATTTTCTTTTCATATATTTTCCTTGTCATAAAAAAACGAAACATTTTTCATTTATATATTTGGTTAAATGTCGCATATTTTTTCTCCGCTTTTAAGCTTTGT
>NW_026323535.1:0-262 GCF_001194135.2 Octopus bimaculoides
TGGGTGCCTACGTGTGTTTGTGACAAAAAACAAAAAAAAAAAAGGAAAAGCAAAATGAAACACCTGAGGCGAAGGTAGGGAATGCGAAATGTGCATCAACGATTTTGTTTAAAATGAAAGCTTGGATTTATGAAGATGGAAACGATATGAACATACTCGCTAACATGCGCACGAACACACGCTCAGACACTAACGTACATACTTACATACGTACACATATCTATGTGTGTGTGTGTGTGTGTGTGTGTGTGTGTGTGTGTGT
>NW_026323536.1:0-204 GCF_001194135.2 Octopus bimaculoides
CATCACTTGACAACCGATGTTGGTGTGTTTATGTCCCCGTAACTTAGCGGACGGGCAAACATACCGATAGAATAAGCACTTGACTCACAAAGAATAAGTCCTGGGATCGATTTGTCCGACTAAAGGCGGTGCTCCAGTAAATAAAAAATAAAAGAACAAAAGAATATATATATACACCCACACATATATGTGTGTATATATATA
>NW_026323537.1:0-345 GCF_001194135.2 Octopus bimaculoides
ATAAGCTGCGCTTGTGTAATAAACATAATCGACCAGATATGCTTAACGCAGCGCCTTGAGGGCGGAAAGCTCGCCACCAGGCTATTCGCAGCCTCCCGGCAAACGTATTAGGAGTCTTCGTTAAATATGTGTGGCCGATAATGTTTTTATATATATATACATATATATATACATACACATAAACATATATATAAGCCAGTGTCGTTTGAACGCCAGATAGTTAGCTTTAAGATAATAGTTCTTACTTTCTCTGCGCTCAGGGTTCAAATCTGGCTAAAACCAACTTTTAACTTTTCATCGTGCCAGTCGTGTACTGTCGTCCATCTCTCTCTCTCTCTCTCTCTC
>NW_026323538.1:0-337 GCF_001194135.2 Octopus bimaculoides
ATACGCACATATATATATACATATACGCCCACACACGTACACACAGATGCCCGCCCTCTCATACGCACATATATACGCACTCCCATACACACACGCACACACGTACACACACACACGCCTGCTCGCACACATGCCCATGTGCACTCACAAAAAAACCCACTCACATGGCTACACTAACGTACCCACACACGAGCCATCTCGCCTCCCCCTCTCTCGCTCTCTCTCTCACGCTCACACACATACACACACGCGCACATATACACATGCACACACATACAGACGCACCTACACATACTTCCACATACACGACATCATGCATACTCATATGCACATATAT
>NW_026323539.1:0-228 GCF_001194135.2 Octopus bimaculoides
CACTTACATACATACATACATACATACATACACACACAGATATGCGCATACAACTGCAAAACGTGATGAAATTATTTCTAAGAAAAGAAAGGTCATCGATAAAATGAAAAAAATACGTAAATAAATAAAATTCCACGGGTACGCCATTTTGACATAAACATGAATAGTGGTTAATCAGAAAGGATTAAAGCTAGTATATATGTATGCGAATGCATGTATGAGCATATA
>NW_026323541.1:0-225 GCF_001194135.2 Octopus bimaculoides
CAGAGAAAGCGATCCTGGAGTAAGTGACATGAGACACCCTTAGCCACCCCAAAAGCGGGTCTTCACCAGATAGAAAGTCTTGCTTTGTGTCTGGTGGGATTGGAAAGGAATTCTGTACTATGAGCTTCTCACAAGTAACCAGAAATTAATTCTGAGAAATACTGCACACAACTGTATGAGTTAAAAGCAGCAATTCAAGAGAAACTTCCAGAATTGGCCAACAGG
>NW_026323542.1:0-496 GCF_001194135.2 Octopus bimaculoides
TATAGGCACTGGAGTGGCTGTGTGATAAGTAGCTTGCTTACCAACCACATAGTTCTGTATTCAGTCTCACTGCATGGCACCTTTGGCAAGTGACTTCTACTATAGCCTGAGGCCAACCAAATCTTGTGAGTGAATTTGGTAGATGGAAACTGAAAAAAGTCCATCGTATACATACACACACACACACACACACATATATGTTTGTGTATCTCTGTTTGTTCCCCCACCATTGCTTGATAATCAATGTTGGTGTGTTTACGTCCCCGTAACTTAGCAGTTCAACAAAAAGAGACCAATGGAATAAGTACTAGGCTTACAAAGAATAATTTCTGGTACTGAGTTGTTTGACGAAAGCAGTGCTCTAGCATGGCTGTCAGTATCATACAAGCAGTGCTCTTCATTACCAGTCTTCTGTAAAAACATGTCTAGTCATGGGTAAATATCCCCTTGCTTGGAAACACGTGATGGTTGACAACAAAAAGGACTCCCGGCTGCA
>NW_026323543.1:0-363 GCF_001194135.2 Octopus bimaculoides
GGCTTCTTTTAGTTTCTGTTCACCAAATTCTCTCATCAGACATTTGTTTCAATCTTGCAGTTTATGCGACAACCTCACCACTGCCAGGGCAGCATCATACAACCCAGATCCTGCAGAACTGCCGAACCCATGCCAGTATGGAAAACTGATTGACAGTGATTGTTGACGACTAATGTTGATGATTGGTGCTGACTGATGATTGATGTTGACTGATAATGATTAATGATGATGACTGATGGTGATTGATGGTGATTGGTGGTGACTGATGGTGATTGATGGTGATTGATGGTGATTGATGATGACTGATGATGACTGATGATGACTGGTGGTGATTGATGATGACTGGTGGTGATTGATGATGAC
>NW_026323544.1:0-836 GCF_001194135.2 Octopus bimaculoides
GTTTTGTAAACGACTGTCCTTCTCTTCATATTTTCAACAGTAGGGGAGGGTGAGATCTTTATATCTCCACCCCCCTCTTTCATTCTCTCAAAAAGCTCGGAAAGTTTCTCCGTTGGTATTACCACGTTTTCACATGATACAGCGAACTGGCTCATCCAGCGGGTTTGCTTCTTGAATTATTTCGACCGACATACTCGGTCGAAATTAATTCTTACACAATAGAGTTTTCCATTATACTCCCTAAAAAGGGGAAACCTATATTTTTGTTTTTTCCTCTTAAAGAGGATACCAGTTCAAATCTTACCCCCCGCTGGGGGTGGGTGGTGGTGGCAGTAAAGCCTGTAACGAGATTCATTTTTCCAAAAACGGGAAACCTATAATCTGTTTTTTTCCCTCTTAATGAGGACAATAGTTCAAAAAATAAAGCCTACAACGGCTGGAATTAAATACAGTATAAATTAATCCCTCAAAACGGGAAACCTATGATGTGTTTTTCCTCTTAATGAGGATGACAGTAAAAAAAAATAAAGCCTACAACGGCTGGACTCAAATAATTAACAATTCAGATCCCACCCCCACTGGGGGCGGGGTGCAACGGCTTTAAAAAGTTCAATTTTTCGCATATAATGATTGCCAAAATGGCTTTACACAAACAATTCCTTTCTCTCGTCACTGGAGAAAGGTACAAAGAATATCAACAGTTCAACAATTTAACAATTTTCGACACGATAACAATAAATCCAATAGTAACAATCCAATTTTGAACAAAACGTTTGACTCACCAAAAACACATCCGACAACGAGACAGGTCAGCAAGCTACTTATCGCACAGTCAC
>NW_026323545.1:0-570 GCF_001194135.2 Octopus bimaculoides
TATATATATATATACATACATACATACATATATATATTCATAGAGACAGACAAACATACCGATACACACACATACACACAGAGAAACATACAGAAACACATACATACACACATACACACACACATATAGGAGTGAGTAGACAAAAATATGTATATATATACAATTTAACTACATAGCTGCAAACAAGGTGAAAAAACATTGTACGGAGATGCCAAAGGTAGTGTAAAAGAGCCTTTTCAGCTTCAATAAAATACATTTGTGTATGTGTGTGTGCATGTGTTTGCATGAATGTATGTATGAATCTGTGCACTGGTATATGTGTATATGTTCGTATTTTTGTGCGAACGACATTCTATTTAGCAGTATCATAGAAGCTGACGGCCTGATATATATGTGGAACGATGGATCTGCATATCTTTGCGATCAGATGTTTGTGAGTCACACAAACAGCGGCAGCAAGTGCATAACCTTTCGCACAGATAAAAGCAAACACACAGACACACACACTCACACAAAATAAATACATACATATATACACACTCACACACACACACACACACACACACACAC
>NW_026323546.1:0-295 GCF_001194135.2 Octopus bimaculoides
TTGACCAAATATCCTACTGAAGAGTGCAGTTGAGAAGTTCTATAACATTTCCTGTATTCTCCTGATATAACACTTTCAAATTATGACCTTTGACGTCTGATTTCTAACAGTCTGCAAGACATTTCATTCAACAATAACATGGAGCTGAAAATATGACTCAATGAATTCTTTGTGTCAGACCCAGTGATTTCTACCATCAAGGCATTTACAAGTTAGTGAGATACTGGTAAAAGCTCATAAATAACGAAGGAGAATATATTATTGACTGATTTGCTAAAACTGTTGATAAAAACTA
>NW_026323547.1:0-250 GCF_001194135.2 Octopus bimaculoides
CATACAGATTAAAACACACACACTCACATATATACATGTACCCATACATATACATACATATACACTTAAACACTCACACATACATAAATACATATATATAAATGTATATATAAAAAAATCACAATTAACTAAATTTTTTATATAAATAAATTAATTTATGTCTACAGTTTATTTTTCGTTCATCAAAAGAATTAAGTAAGGCATTATAATTATGAAATAATATCTCTTTAAATTCATTATTACATAAATT
>NW_026323548.1:0-429 GCF_001194135.2 Octopus bimaculoides
GGGGGGGGGGTCAAAGGATACAAATGAGGGTGAGAAGAGGAGGAAAAACAAGTTGAGAACACCTGCATTAAGCTTCCGAGAAGATAGAATCAAGATAGACGTTAGAGCCATTCAGAGAATCATTATAAGACGAGGGATTTAAAGAACAATATGACGATAAGAAAGAAAAGTACGAAGGAAGTTAGACGCATAATAATAGACTATTATACAACTGCGAGGCTCCGAAAAAGAGGAACACAAGGCTAATAAACTGGGGAAGAGCCTAATAGCCTTTATATCCTTTCTACAGAGCAACTTTATTTATTTGTTTATTTTATAGACCAATACAAAGAATGTGCGTGCAAAATGTGTGTGTATGCGTGTGTGTAGACAGACAGATAGACAGACAGGTACATAGATAGATAGATAGATAGATAGATAGATAGATAG
>NW_026323549.1:0-280 GCF_001194135.2 Octopus bimaculoides
AAAATGTACACACATACAGAGGAATATAACAACGTATACAAACATATGCAAGCATACGCACATATGCAGACCCACATACATACAAATATACAGATACATACAAGCGAATATACACATAAAATCATATACAGATATACACACATAATGCATGTATAAAAATACACATGCACATAGAGACGAATATACACATACAAACATCTACAAATGCACATACATATACAGACAAACGTACATACAAATATATAGACACAAACAGACGAATACATACATACATACATAC
>NW_026323550.1:0-461 GCF_001194135.2 Octopus bimaculoides
TCGGTGCGCTGTCGAGGGCTTATATGCCCCTTTAATAGACTATTTTCCTTAGTCATTGCTCGATGATCGGCATAACTTTATTCCTCTCCCTTTTTCCTCTTCCTTTTTCCCCCCTTTCTTTCTGTTTGGATTTTGGCCATTAATATTATAGTTTTACTCATAGATAATACTACCCCACATTAATTTATATCTTATTTTAACTGGATATGTTTATCTTGTTCTAATTATTATTGTTCCCTATAGTTTTAAACTTAGTAATTTAGTGTTTCATCGTATTATTCTATTTATACTGTAGAATAGATGTATTTCTTTAATACCTTGACCTTAATTCCCTTACCTTAAATTTTTTCCAAATTCTTACCACTCCTTAGGGTATTGTCCTTCCATTTCCTTTTCTTTCTTCTTCCCTCGTGCTTGATTTACCCCTAACCTGCTGTCTACCACTACTTAACCTACCTTCC
>NW_026323551.1:0-513 GCF_001194135.2 Octopus bimaculoides
GAAATTGAGAGTTGTGTTTGGTTTAAAAAAAGAAAGGGGGCTGAAAGTTTATGTGTGGTGTCAAAACAGGAAGTGTGTGTAAGGGAAGACAATTCTGTAGGTTTTATACTCTTTAGCTGGAGTTCTGGACTCTTTGTCAACAGGAAGTTTATGTCTGTTCTTAGATAAATATGGTCACTGAGGGGTTTGTGTGTTAAGAAGTGGTTGGAATTTCTCTATAAAAAGATTCTCCTTGTTGATTCTTTCTTGTGTGGAGATTCTGTCTTTACATTGATAGAAAGGGAATATAAGGAATTTAGGGTTTTTGCTTCTGGCGCAAGAGTCTATGTGGCCACTGAGTGGAATTTGGCGGTGTTGAGGGAGATTTATTTGAAGAAAAGCAACAAAAATTCATTACGTTATAGCAGTACGTACGTTTTGTACAAACTTCATTTATTTATGTAGTGAGAACACCACTTATAGCAGTACGTACTGCTATAACCTAATGAATTTTTGTTGCTTTTCTTCAAATTT
>NW_026323552.1:0-442 GCF_001194135.2 Octopus bimaculoides
AAAAGAATAACAAATATAGAATCCTGGAAGAAGCAAGAAAAAGAATGATAAATATAGAATCCTGGAGGAAGTAACGAAAAGAAATAGAAATATTGAATCCTGGAAGTAGCAACAAAAAGAATTAGAAATATTGGATCCTGGAAGAAGCTACAAAAAGAATAAGAAATAATGAATCCTGGAAGTAGCAACAAAGAGAATAAGAAATATTGAATCCTGGAAGAAACTACAAAAAGAATAAGAAATAATGAATCCTGGAAGTAGCAACAAAAAGAATTAGAAATATTGAATCCTGGAAGAAGCAACAAAAAGAATAAGAAATACTGAATGCTGGAGGAAGTAACAAAAACAATAAGAAATATTGAAACCTGGAAGAAGAATGAAAAAGAATAAGAAGTATAGAATCCTGGAGGAAGTAACAAAAAGTATTAAAAAATATTGAATC
>NW_026323552.1:452-870 GCF_001194135.2 Octopus bimaculoides
AGAAGTATAGAATCCTGGAGGAAGTAACAAAAAGTATTAAAAAATATTGAATCCTGGAAGTAGCAAGAAAACGAATAAAAAATATTGAATCCTGGAGGGAGTAACAAAAACAATAAAAAAAATTTGAATCCCGGAAATAGCAATATAAAGATTAAGATATATTGAATCCTGGAAGAAGCAAGAAAAAGAATAAGAAATATAGAAACCTGGAGGAAGTTACAAAAAGTATTAGAAATATTGAATCCTGGACGAAGCAACAAAAAGATTAAGAAATATTGAATCCTGGAAGAAGCAACAAAAAGAATAAGAAATATTGAATCCTGGATGAAGGAAGAAAAAAATAAGAAATATAGAATCCTGGAAGAAGGAAGAAAAAGAATAAGAAATATTGAATGCTGGAGGAAGTAACAAAAAGAAT
>NW_026323553.1:0-254 GCF_001194135.2 Octopus bimaculoides
GTTCGTGTGTTGAAGCATATTCTTTTGTGTCTGGAGAGAGTCATTCTCTTGTGGTGCTTTATAATTTAACACACTCACCGGTTAAATTTCCACTTATTTATTTTTAGTTTTATCTAATTTTTTAAAAATTTTCTTTGCGTCTTGCAACCTTTTCAATAGTTTTGTCCGTTACTCACACTGCGCTCCTTTTGTTTGTGCGCATGTGTGTGGATTAGTGTGTGTGTGTGTGTGTGTGTGTGTGTGTGTGTGTGTGT
>NW_026323554.1:0-257 GCF_001194135.2 Octopus bimaculoides
TATATATATATATATACATGCTACATACGTGCGTGCATGCGTATACACACACATATATACAGGCGTGCATATGTACATACATACACATAGATGCATACAAAGATATACAAGCATACAGACACATGAACACATATATACACCTCCATATATATATATATGTGTGTGTATGTGTGTGTGTGTGTGCATATATGTATACATATTACATAGTGCCTACATACATATACACACACATACGTACATACATACGTACGTACGTA
>NW_026323555.1:0-291 GCF_001194135.2 Octopus bimaculoides
AAAAAAAAAAAAAAAAAAGGAGAGAATAAGTATAGAAATAAATATGAATGCAATGATGGTGGTAGTGATGATAGCAATCGTTGCTATTGTCATGGGCGCTGGTAATAGAGAGTAGAGCTATAGAGCTCTAGCTAGTGATGCTGGTGCTGGTGCTGGTGGTTTAAGGATAATACTGATATTGCTGATGGTTGGGGTAGTGGTATTGATGGGGTGGTGATGGTGTGGCAGAGAAGATGGTGGTTTACTATTATTATTATTATTATTATTATTATTATTATTGTTCAGTAGTTT
>NW_026323556.1:0-566 GCF_001194135.2 Octopus bimaculoides
TATATTTGTATGTATGTGTGTATGCGTGTATTTGTATGCATGTATGATCGTCTGTGTGTGTCTATTTGAGAGAATCATTTATACTGTTTTATTTGCTGCCTAATCAAAGGTTATTATCACTTTGGTCATTATCTTCATTTCGCGCCGTTATCGATCGCACGCTGCGTCGTATAACCATGATCCTCTTCCACCACAACCAACAACTCCGCCTCTTCCCGTTCATCATCATCATCATCATCATCATCATCATCATCATCAGCACAACTAGCACCAACGGCAGCAGCGCCAGCAACGGCATAGTCGTCGTCACCATAATCATCATCATCACCATCATCAACATCATCATCCTCATCATCATTGTGGTCGTTGTCCCACTATCATCATCATCATCATCACCATCATCCTCATCGTCATCATCATCATCATCATCATCATCATCACCACCGCCACCATCATCATCATCATCATCATCATCATCGTCATCATCATCATCATCATCATCATCATCATCACATCGTCATCATCATCACCATCATCACCATCACCCCCCACCCCCCACCACCACC
>NW_026323556.1:1776-2044 GCF_001194135.2 Octopus bimaculoides
CCACCACCACCACCACCACCGCCACCACTAACTCCTCCTCCTGCTCCTCCTGCGTCTCCTCCTCAACATCATCGTCATCTTCATCGTCATCCTCGTCATCATCGTGATCATCATCATCATCATCTTCATCATCATCCTCACTGTCATCATCATCATCATCATCTTCATCGTCATCCTCATTGTCATCATTATCATCATGATCATGATCATCTTCATTGTCATCGTCATCATCATCTTCGTCATCATCATCATCATCATCATCATCATC
>NW_026323557.1:0-292 GCF_001194135.2 Octopus bimaculoides
CCTCTTTTACCTCACTGTGTCCCTTTTCTTTTTTCTTTCTTTCTCTTCCCTCCTTAATTCTTTCTCTCTGTCCCTACTCTCTCTCCTTCCATGTGACCGGTGTTCCCCCACGCCTGACATTTCTTTCTTTGTTCTACTACCATCCGTACAACATCTGTATTCCCTCTCATGACTTTGATCGTTTCTGTCCCTGCCGTAAGACTTCACTTCCACCCATGCCAGCTTAATTTAATTCGTCCTTGGTCGAAAGACACCTGTTGTTAATGTCCTGTTGTTTGTATTTCTATTTGTG
>NW_026323558.1:0-427 GCF_001194135.2 Octopus bimaculoides
TCTAGCCTAATCTGTCTTCACGCTACTAAATACTCATTCTCTAAGTATAAGTAAATATATAATAGCACCCATCCCACATCCCCTTACAGGAAGACCAACACAACTTCAACTAAAACGTAAGGCTTTCTTTACCTATCGCTATTATTATACCACCATATACATTAATATACCCACTAATCACTTCTCCTACATCTCTCACACTACGAACTCTTAACATACTCCTCAACGTTCTGAAGAGATCTGCCAAACCATTGGCTAGATTGAAACGTACGTAAACGACTATTACATAACATCCACAATGACTCACTACATAACCTCAACCTCCACAATGACTCATTACTTAACCTCCACATAATAAAACAACGGCTAACTAGCCGAACAGAATTGCTTCTTCTTGTATTTGTTGCTCCATTCTCCACATAAATAT
>NW_026323559.1:0-260 GCF_001194135.2 Octopus bimaculoides
ACAATAAATTACCTGCCTCTGGATACCCTCTAACCAAGACGGTACCCACAAAAGTAATTCCCAGGAGTGCCTCCAGATTTAAACATACCCTGGTTGCTTGGATACTTCAGACTACCCCTGAAAAATTGAAGCAATCCTATCATTTACCTATATATATATATATATATATATATATACACACACACATACATATATGTATATATATGCATGTATATATGTACATACATATATATACATACATACATATATATATATATATA
>NW_026323560.1:0-201 GCF_001194135.2 Octopus bimaculoides
CTTACAAAGAATAAGTCCTGGTGTCAATTTATTCAACTAAAGTCAGTGCTCCAGTATGGCCACAGTCAAATGACTGAAACAAGTGAAAAAATAGAAGAATATATGAACGTGGTAAGAAGCTTGCTTCCCAACCACATGGTTCCGGGTTCAGTCTACTATAGCCTCAGGCCAACCAAAGCCTTGTGAGTGGATCTGGTAGAT
>NW_026323561.1:0-303 GCF_001194135.2 Octopus bimaculoides
ATAATAATAATAATAATAATAATAATAGCACAGAAAAAAATGGTAGCGTTAGGAAATGTAGCATCACGAGAAACAATAGCAGAAGGAACAACAACAATACTGAAGTTAACTATTAAGAACAACAATTATAGTAATAAAAAATAGAGAAAAGATACAACGCCGATGCAATCTTTACCACCATCACCACCACCACTGGTGCCTCCACCATCATCACCAATATGCCTACCAGCATCAGCATCAACACCGTCACCACAACAACCACTACCAACACATCCACCACCAGTTTCAGCCCAAGCAGCATCT
>NW_026323562.1:0-416 GCF_001194135.2 Octopus bimaculoides
ATGGAGAAGGCAGATCTGAAGACACTGAATCATACAAAGATAAACAACAGCCATGACAAATGAAAGTGGAAGTGCATTGCTTAGTGGTTAGGATACTGGACTCATGATTGTATGATTGTGGCTTCGATTCCTGGACTGGGATACATTGTATTCTTAAGCAAAACACTTCATTTCCTTTTGCTCCAGTCCATTCAGCTGGTTAAAATAAGTAATCCTGTCACAGATGGGTGTAACATCCAGGGAGGAATATATGCACCAGAGAGACTGTGAAACTGGGCCTATGCCCCTTCCACAGTAATGTAAACTAATCGTGACAAATGGAAAGGTGAATACTGGAAAAAGTATATCCAATGTACATACACATAGAAAAAACTGATGCGAAAATGATGATAGTGATGATGATGATGATGATAATG
>NW_026323563.1:0-337 GCF_001194135.2 Octopus bimaculoides
TACAGACACATGTCTATATGCATGCATGAATTATATACAAGCTCATCGGTATATATATGCTTATATATGTGTATATATGTAGGTATAATACAAATATGTATGTTGAAATATAATGCATACCTACAAATACACATTCATACAAGTGCACGCATATCAAGATGCATGTTTTAGTGGCATTTCCTAAATAATAAATCTGATTCGAAAATATATCTTCCATTTCCATGTGTGAAAGCTACAAAAACAGTAGATACCCGCTTCAATTATTTCGTTTTGATTTTTAAATAGCTTATCGTTGGTTATGTAGCAAGAGATGCTACTGAATACGTACATATTTATG
>NW_026323564.1:0-1211 GCF_001194135.2 Octopus bimaculoides
GTGTGTGTATTTTGTATGTAGTTAGGGTAAATCCTAGCTATCATACATACATATTTTTTTATATATATAATATGTAGTTATGGTCAATCCCAGCTGTTACATTTCTATATATAACAGGTCAGAAAATTTTCGTAAGAGACATGAACAGTATATGTGTCAGCAGTTATGCTAATGCAAAATAAACTAACTCTGGGGTAGTACAAATATGTTGCAGTTTACCATGGATACAAAATTGATTAGAGCTAGAAATACATATCGACCTGCCCACAGAGGGCACTTTGCACTGATAATTGTGAATTTACCTTTTATCTTTGTGAGAATTTTTCCTCTGCAATAAACTGCAGTGAATAGTTGCCTTCAGAATGTCCCAACTGACTTTGAGTGATATGTGTTTATTTGTGTGTGTGGTTGCCTCCCAATGACATGGTTATAGTTTCAGTCCCACTTCATGATACTTTTGGCAAGTGTCTTCTATAGACCCTGGTGAATCAAAGCCTTGAAAGGATATTTTAAATTTAATTTATTAACATTGTAATATAATTGTACTATAATATAATATAATATAATATAATAAAATACAAAAACAAATATTAGTCCAACTAGTTTTTTGATTCATACCCAATAATGAATTCATAAAAACTGAATTCAGTCTATTCTATGATTTAGCAATCCTTACATATAATTTTTGTCTGTTTTTTGTCTGTTTTTTTTGGGGGGGGGGGTATTTTTATTTTGGAGCCTGGTGTTGCCATCCAGTTTCACCAGTCCTCAGTCAAATCGTCCAACCCATGCTAGCATGGAAAGCAGACGTTAAACGATGATGATGACTTATTTTTTTTTTGCAAATATTACCCTGGTGACATTCATACCCATAAACATGAATTTTTTATAAATTCATTATTGAGTATGAATGGGAACACCTTGTAAGACTAATATATGTTTTTGCATTCTTATTTTATTTTATTATAATATATTATATTATAGTAAAATTAAATTATAATGTTAATAAATTAAATTTAGAATATGTCAATCGTATATTTCTATTTTCTTTTAATCTTTCTATATTCAATATATACCCTTTTAAGTTGTGATAATTTTTTTTTGTCTGCCATATTTGGGTATTTAACTGAAGAACCAGTGGAAAATTGGATGTTTTCCATCCTTTTAAAGGAAACTGTTTTTCCTTGGATTGAATATATACATATATATAT
>NW_026323565.1:0-238 GCF_001194135.2 Octopus bimaculoides
CGAACGAGCGAACGTACGTACGTAGGTACATATGTACGAATGAACGAACGTACGAGCAAAGAATGAACGAAGGAACGAGCGAAGGAACGAACGAACGTACTTATGTACGTACGGACGAAGAAAAAAACGATCGAACAAACTAACGAAAGAACGAACGAACTAACGAAGGTACGTACGAACGAGCGAAGAAACGAACGTACGTACGTATGACGTGCGTATGTGCGTTCGTTCGTACGTA
>NW_026323566.1:0-282 GCF_001194135.2 Octopus bimaculoides
GAATATGCTCCTTTGTCACTTCCATTATAGTTTTGAAAAAATAACTGTTACGGTAAAATTGGTACCCACTTTTATAGCAAGTTGATGCAGGTAGCTTATCCTGTCCCCCACAACTTTTAGCTCATGCAATTGAAAAAAACCATGTTATTTATGGGATGACCTAATATATATGTTTGTATGTATATATATATATATAATATATGATATATGTATATGTATATATATATATATAATATATGATATATGTATATATATATATATATATATATATATATATATATA
>NW_026323567.1:0-517 GCF_001194135.2 Octopus bimaculoides
ATTAATTGACGATTCCCTGCCCTCATTTCTTGTATATATATATATATATGCATATATGGTTACAGGACGTCACAAAACGTAAACAGCATGAAATAGGAAGACAAACTTGGGTATGCAGGCAATGAGAGAAACAAATGGAAAGCAAAACAAGTAACATAAAGAACGACCCTTCATCAGTTGTCGGCTTTCTATCTACTCCTCATTTCAAGCATTTAACAGCAATATGAGACTTCAAAAGGCAGTTACTCCTGCGAACCAAAATAAAATTTGGGATTTGTGGAGAGTCAAAGTTGGTAACATAAACAGGACAGTGGAGACATACAACAAACCAAACAAAATAAAATACAGAGGGTAAGGTAGCAGACGCTGGAGAAATATTGTCTTTGACAAGATATATACATGTGAATATATGTATATATAGATATGTATATATATTTATATTTGTATATATATATTTGTATGTGTATGTATGTATATATAAATATATATATACATATATATATATATTTATATATAT
>NW_026323568.1:0-498 GCF_001194135.2 Octopus bimaculoides
CATACTTGTAAGATTCTTTAGGTTTTGATGCAAAATATGCATCCAACTCATTTTCAACCTCTTCCTTTGATGTCAACCTAAGACCATTCAAATGGTTCTGTAGCCCCCGAAACAAGTAATAATCAGAAGCAGCAAGGTCTGGAGAATACGGACGATGAAGCAATATTTCCCAACCAAGCTCTTCCAAGAGATCTTTGGTCAGTCGAACTGTGTGAGGACGGGCATTATCATGGTGGAAGATGACACCGTTTCTGTCGACTAAACAGGGTCACTTTCTGTTCAAAGCTGCTTTCAAATGATGACGTTGAACACAGTAGAGATTAACAATAATTGTTTGATTGTTGTCTAACAGTTTGTAATGGACAATTCCCTCAGTATCCCACCATACACTTCAACATGATCTTCCTTGGATGATGTCCTCCTCTTGGTTGTTGAACAGGTCATCCTTCTCACCCGATCCATGATCGGTGGTGTTTAATGTTATGGTGAAGGATCCAC
>NW_026323569.1:0-293 GCF_001194135.2 Octopus bimaculoides
AATAAAGACATTTTCTTCTTTGTGATTACCTGTTATGATTGTTGCCTGTATGACATGGGGCTTCACGGAAGTAACAATTAAGCGAGTTCCATTCCACAAGCGAAGTGGGTCAAGATTCCTGAGCAACATAATGGGAGCATCCAGCTTTAATGTCAAGTTATGCGGTGACAAGCCAGTGGGTTTAAGTGTGTTCAGAAATTCAACATTGAACAGCCTGATCTTGATCGACTGTTATGTGAATTGATGCGTGGCACCTTGGGCAAGTGTCTTCTACTATAGCCTCGAGCCGACCA
>NW_026323570.1:0-843 GCF_001194135.2 Octopus bimaculoides
CAGGCGGTAGACATTCTATTATGTCTATTTATTTTAAAACAAGGAAGTATTATAAGAATACATACACATGCAAAGACTGCGTGCTACACACATATGTACTAGTAATGCATAAAAGAGTAAAATGTTAATAGATCACTTCCTTACGGCCGTTTCTGCCAAGAGGCCACAATATCCCCTATGCTGCCTTCACCTTTCCAGTTTTCTGTAGGGATGGGCAGATAGAGTTTGGATGTTGAGTGTACCTCTAGGCTTCATCTGAGGGACTAAATGGTTAGGAGAGCCGATACATACAAGAGTCAGTTACGAATAGGTACGGTATAATTTTCTTATTGAAGAGGCCATAAGATGAATAGGAGCAAAGTTAGAGTGTGAGAGTAGTAAAATTTAGTAAAATGGATTAGGTAGAGGAAAGGGAAATAAGTCATAGACTTCAAGTGTTGCCTTGAACTCGAGATACATCTCGGCGTCGCCTCCGATATATGGAAAACTAAATAAAACATTCACTGATGCTGCGAATAACCGCCCGGTTGAATAAAAATTCATTATGCGCATGCGTAGCCCGAGCATATGTTCGTGACGCGAGCTTCTTATCACACAGTCACGCCTTAAAGTCTTGTCCTTTATTACTTTCTGTCATTAGACTGCGGCCATGCTGGGGCAGTACCTTGAAGAATTTTAGTCAAGCAAACTAACCCCAGTCATTATTCTATTTATTTAAGCCTGGTGCTTATTCTATCGGATTCTTTTGCTGAACCGCCAGCTTAAGTGAACGTAAACACACCAACACCGATTGTAGTGGTGTGGTGACAAACACACACACACACACACGTATACACACATACA
>NW_026323570.1:1421-2122 GCF_001194135.2 Octopus bimaculoides
TATATATATATATATATATATATATATATATGACGGGCTTCATTCAGTTTCCGTCTGCCATATTCACTCTCAAGACTTTGTGCAGCCTGTGGTTATGGTAGAAGACATCAGCCCAAAATGCCAAGCAGTGGGACTGAACCCGGGACCACGTGGTTGGGAAGCAAGTTTTGAGCGACCCAGACACACCAGCTTTCCTACCCCCGTTTTCCTCGTAAGACTTGAGCTGCCTCGAGATTATAGGAAAAGATTCTAGCCGAATATGTTACGCCCTGCGATCGAACCTGAGACCTTGTTGTCTTGAAGTGCACTTCCTAAGGACTCGACCATTGCTATAAGAAAGAATGATAAATAGGCAAACTGAATTGGAGAGGATGGCTGTGTGTGTTCGTGTGTATGCACCACACACACATATACGGATATACATGTGATTGTGTATATGTGTGTGTGTGTGTGTGTGTGTGTGTGTGTGTCTATATATATACAGAGAGAAAGAGAAACAGCGAGAGGAAGAGAGAGTGAAAGGAGAGAGAGAGATTTCGGTTGATAAAGACAGATAGACAAATAGATAGATCCATAAACAGAGACACACATCACACATTCCTCTGTGTGTGTATGTGTGTGTGCGTGTATGCATATATATATATATATATGTGTGTGTGTGTGTGTGTGTATGTGTGTGTGTGTGTGTATGCATATATATA
>NW_026323570.1:3171-3798 GCF_001194135.2 Octopus bimaculoides
TTAAGGGTACACGTGTCTGTGGAGTGCTCAGCCACTTGCACGTTAATTTCACGAGCAGGCTGTTCCGTTGATCGGATCAACTGGAACCCTCGACGTCGTAAGCGACGGAGTGCCAACAAATGAATGTATGTATGTATTTATGTATGCATTTATGTATGTATGTATGTAGGTAGGTAGGTAGGTAGGTAGTAGATACGGACATACATATACATACTTTTGGTACAATGGCCCAGTGGTTAGGGCAGCGGTTTCGATTCTCAGAACGGCTGTTGTGTGTGCTTATTGAGCGAAGACACTTAAAACTCCACGCAGCTCCGACAGGGGATGGTGGCGAACCCTGCCCGTACTCTCTCACCACAACTTTCTCTCACACCATGTTTCTGTTGTACTTGTATTTCAACGGGGCCAGTCTTGTTACACTCTGTGTCGCGCTGAATCTACCCCGAAAACTACGTTAAGGGTACACGTGTCTGTGGAGATTTCGCGAAGGTAAGACCAGGATGGAGAACATTCAGATCGATGAAGGATGGGCTGAAGGCGAACTCTAGACAAGGCAACACGCGCCAATATCATCTACGGCAGGCGTAGGAGTGGCTGTGTGGTAAGTAGCTTGCTTACCAACCACAT
>NW_026323571.1:0-220 GCF_001194135.2 Octopus bimaculoides
GTGTGTGTGTGTGTGTGTGTGTGTGTGTGTGTGTGTGTTGATATACATGTGGAGAAAATACCAGACACATCCTGACAGACATCCCGACCGTTGGATATAAATATATTAATATAATATATGACACATATGTACTTACTGACTTACACATTTATATTTATATAATTACATGATAAATATATACTTAGACACGAATACATATATATTAATACACATACGTGTG
>NW_026323572.1:0-412 GCF_001194135.2 Octopus bimaculoides
ACACCGAATTTGAAAGGTGAATAATTAAAACGTATTCTTATAAACATGGTTATTTTTTGCGTATTTCTAATGAGTTATGTATCCTGTTTAGGTATGGAACGCAATGTCGGTCATATGTCCACCTGTACTGAGTCTGCGTACACTTATCTGCTCCTCGAAATTTCAGATAATTCTCTCACAGATGTGTGGGCCGATGCCTCCAATGACACGCCTGATTTCAATCTTGAGTTCGGGAATTGTACGCGGTTTCTTGACGAATACCTTTGATTTCACATTCCCCATAAGACACAATCACGAGGAGTAAGATCGCAAAATCTTAGTGGCCATTGCTGGTCACCATGCAAGGGTATCACTCGTTCCGGAAATTGTTCGTGTAGTAATGCATGCGTTTGGCGCGAAGTGTGTCAGGTCG
>NW_026323573.1:0-205 GCF_001194135.2 Octopus bimaculoides
GATAGATAGATAGATAGATAGATAGATAGACTGGTCATAGGATTCATTAGAATCTAGGCACATCAACAAACAAGTAGGACGTCAGAACTAGCTAGGTACAATAACATAGGGTTCACAGTGAGGTAAAACAACCATGAAGGTATGCATTGGTAGGATACTGTAGATATGTAAGTACTATATTTACATATATATATACATATATATA
>NW_026323574.1:0-744 GCF_001194135.2 Octopus bimaculoides
TTAAAAAAGGCTTTTATTTTACCATGTCTTACTGCAAACCGCATTCATCGTCCGCGAGGTACGGTTAACGTCACCAAATTGTATTCGTAAATTTAGATTACCTTTTTGTTTTTACTGCACTGTATTAAAAAATAAGAATTATTTATTTATGTGTAAGCTTAAAGTAGGCTTTTATCAACCATGTATTATTGAAAATGCATTCATATATAATGTACAGAACTAGGAATAGTTATGATTGATTTAGCCTAGGGACAAGTAAATTCGGCCTAGCCCAGGGACAAGTAAATTCGGCCTAGCCTAGCCTAGAGACAAGTTAATTCGACTTAAGTCGTGTCTCTTGGAACCAATTAATGACGTAGGGTGAGGTATGCCTGTATATACACATGTGTGTTAGAGAGAGAGAGAGGCGGGGTGAAACAGAATATTTTATCAGAGTGTTTTTATGCGTTTGTGTGTGAGAGAGTGGGTTTGTACGTGTAGGAGGATAGGCGTTTTTCTGGTATATTTGTGGGCGTTTGTTCAGGATGTCCCATATGTAAGCTAGTATTTAAATACCTTTTATATTGAAAAACATAAAACAAAAGATCTTTATTCACATGGTATAAGCATATATGCAGAAGCACTATTTATCCTCTGATGCACATAAAGCACAAAATCAATTATACACACAGATACACACTGACATATAGATATACATTCATGCATATATATACATTTATATATATATATACATACATATATATA
>NW_026323575.1:0-224 GCF_001194135.2 Octopus bimaculoides
ATAAATATATTTATTTATATTAAGGGCATTACTATACATAGATGCCTCACACTAGGAGGGACTCTTAAAGTCAAGACTACCATAATAAAAACACATTTTACCAAATGCGAGGGAATGCAACTCTCCAAGCGAGCTTCTTAAAATCAGACAACTGTATATCTCATATGATTTCGTAATTAGTGCACAAGATGCACTCTTTTCTCTTCAGTACAAGCATAGGTATA
>NW_026323576.1:0-354 GCF_001194135.2 Octopus bimaculoides
ACAAAAAAAAACAAGGAAGAAATATAGCAAAATTAAAAAAAAAACACTATCGAAAACCCATCAACACTTTACCAAATTCCTCACCAAAGCCTCCATGTTCCTATAAAACCAATACTCCACAGTCGCTCTACCGTAAAACGGTCTCATGCAAATTAATTCCACCATTGTAAAGCTCTACAGAGGAGTATGTATGTATGTATGTATGTATGTATCTCTATCTGTATATACATAAATTGTATGCGTACATACATACATACATACGTATATATACACATACATATGTATGTATATAGCATAAATACACCTAAATTATATGCACATAAAAAAATATGTCAATACGTGTATATATATATA
>NW_026323577.1:0-791 GCF_001194135.2 Octopus bimaculoides
TGTTATATAAACACATTCACCAATTATGGTTAGACGAGGTCTTGGAATATTATATTCCACACCAACATATATTTTTCTTCCTTCTATTCTTATCCTCTTCACCAAAGACTTTTTCCTGAACCATTCCACAAAACACCAAACATTCAACCATCCAGGCATCTCCTCCTTCTCCATCTCCCTCCTCAAAACAACAACATCACCAAAAGATGTGACTCCCACACCATCCACCCCTTCCTCACCCTCCAACCTTCCATATCTCCTCATCTCCCCCCTACACACTTCATCTTTAAATTCCCCATCTTTCATATCAATCACATCCACATAATAAGGGTCAAAGATGTCAAGGTCTTTGCAATAATAGTAAACCTTGTTGTTTTCACATTTTCTTTCGTATTTCTCTTCTCTCTCTTCTTGAGTTATGTCTCTAATATAATGACCACCACACACGAGTTGATTGTCGTTGTATTTATAAATCCTTTTGTAGTATTTCTCAGTTCTGATGGTCTTTAAACGACAGAGATCCCTGTTGAAGACCCTCATTTCTCTCCCAAAGGCGACAATGAAACATTCATCTGTCCACCAACAAATGTCCAGTGGTTCTTCTTCTTGTTGTTCCTGTTGAAGTATGTCCACTGTTGTTGTTGTTGTTCTGATTAATGTGAGACTTTGTCGAAACATCAACACACTCACATTCTCATCTAACTTAATTAGTTTACTGTTCCAGTCCCTAACGTCCCAATTATCATAACAAACAGGTTCCTCGAATGCAGGAATGGAAAAAGGGACCATTG
>NW_026323578.1:0-438 GCF_001194135.2 Octopus bimaculoides
TGGCAGGGGGGGGGGATGAGAGGCTAAGGGCACCTTTGCTGACTGTATTGGACCTAGCGTGAAGTAATCTCTGTAGCTGGAGAAACAGACACACACAGACATAGGCATTGATGGGAAAGAGACAGACAGGTCTAACCAGACACAGATATTAAAGAAGCAGACAGACTTTGATAAGTAGAAAGGGAGGGAGGGAGAGGGGCTGACTTGACTGGAGTAAAGTTGTATAAATGGTAATGATTTTGTTTAAATTTCAAGTTGTCTTGGGGTTAGAGAGGGAGCGGCATGGCAGGGTAGGTGGGTGGGTGGAGCAAGCAAAGGTGGTAGGGAAGATGGTTGTTTGGGAGGAAGAATATGTGTAATAGTGTTGATGTATCTGTCTGTCTGCCTGTCTCAAGGGGTGGAACAGGGAGTGGAAGAGTAAGAAAGTGTGTGTGTGTG
>NW_026323579.1:0-428 GCF_001194135.2 Octopus bimaculoides
AGTTTGTAAGCAGTATTGAGAAGTGAAATAGGTCTCCAGTTCTTCAAAAATGCTTGGGCTTATTTCCTTTTGGAATGCAGGTAATAATACCTTGCTTCTGTGTCTCTGATAGATAACCCTTAGCAAAGCTATAGTTGAATGACCTCAACAAAAACAGAGATTAATCCTTCCAAAAGAATTTATAAAAATCAAAGGTCAACCCATCCGAACCTAGACTTCTATTGTTCTTTGTCTTTTTCAAACATTTCAAAAGTTCATTGTGAGCTATTGGACCTCCCAATGATTTAGAATCTCTTTTACTAAGCCTGTACAAGTCCCCTTCAGAAAAAATTCATCAAGATTACAATCTTTTAACATATGCTCCTTAGAAGAATACAGTCTTTCATAAAATGATGTTGCTTCAAGAACAATATCCTCTGTATTTTCTA
>NW_026323580.1:0-988 GCF_001194135.2 Octopus bimaculoides
TTTAAGAACAAACAAAAAATCAAACAAAAATCAAGAACAAGAGGTAAATACCAAGACATCGTCTCTAGGTTCCGTCCATATTCAAATTTATCGTTAAATGACTCGTTAAATAAGTTCCTTCTTAAGCAAAGGTCCATTAAGGCGAGACAACCCCTCATAATACTATCAATAATGCTGATAAGTTATAAACAATCCTCTATTACAATTGAAATCTATACTATATTATCTCTAGAAGCTATTGTAAAAACCACAACTGCTATTGGTAAATTATACATTGATATTGCCTGCCTTATAACCTAATATTATACTATAATGTACTATAAATTATAAACAATCCTCTATTACATTGGGAATCTATACTATATTATCTCTAGGAGCTTTTGCAAAAACCACAGCTGCTATTGTTAAGTTATACATTTATATGGCCTGCCTTAAGACCTAATATTATACTATAATGTACTATAAATTATAAACAATCCTCTATTATAATGGAAATCTATACTATATTATTCCTAGAAGTTTATGCCAAAACCACAACCGCTATTGGTAAATTATACATTGATATGGCCTGCCTTAAGACCTAATATTATACTATAATGTACTATAAATTATAAACAATCCTCTATTACAATCGAAATCTATACTATATTATCTCGAGAAGCTTTTACAAAACCCCAGCTGCCATTGGTAAATTATACATTGGTATGACCTGCCTAAAGACCAAATATTATAGTATAATGTACTATAATACCCGGTCATATTGCAATTTATTTAAACCAGCGAAATGTGTGTCTTGGAAAATGTGTACATTTTAGAGCATTATTTGTTAGTTTATTTATCAACTTACCCTTAGAGAATAATATGAAATATAGTTCTAAATTACATAACGAACAGTATCTCCTACCCTTGTCGTACGGGAACGACCTCCCGATGACCGGCCATTCTAACGAATATTGCTTTTTTTGTTCTTTCAGTTCCCAGATGAATT
>NW_026323582.1:0-457 GCF_001194135.2 Octopus bimaculoides
CTTCCAGTTTAGCATTCTGCCTTATTCTTCATTTTCCTGTATATATATATATGCAACAATAACTGTTATAGGACTAGATATTAATTGATTTAAATTTAGGAATTTACATAATTGCAGTTAGATTATTTATCTATGATTAACCTCGCTCTCAAAAAAGCGTCTTTTTGAGAAGCGTTAGCAGTTATAAAAAGTTACAATTGCTATTTTTCATGAATTATTTAAGAAGATATGTCGATCTGGTGAAACATTATATTTAAAGAGGATTTTATTATTCTTGAAAAACTTGATTTTGTTAATGAAGTGAGATGTGTTATTTGTTTGTATGAAATAATTAAATTGAATTTAATTTATCGTTTAATGATTAAACCATTTAGTTGTTCAATTTATTGCTTTGGTCTCCATTTCTAATTTATACACACACACACACACACACATACACACACACACACACACACAC
>NW_026323583.1:0-218 GCF_001194135.2 Octopus bimaculoides
ATGATGATGATGATGATGATGATGATGGTGATGATGGTGATGGTGATGGTAAGAAAGAGAGGGAAGAGGAGAAGGAGATAATTAGAATGGTGATTATGATGACGATGATGATGCTGAATAAAATGAAGAAGAATACAAAAGAAGGAAGAGACGAGGAAGAAAATAAACAGTAGTAGTAGTAGTAGTAGTTGTTGTTGTTGTTGTAACAGTAGTTGTAT
>NW_026323584.1:0-625 GCF_001194135.2 Octopus bimaculoides
ATATATATATATTTATATATGCATATACCTACATATGTGTGTGGAGTGTGTATGTGTGTTTGTTAATGTAAATAAAAAAGAAAAATATCCTATTCCATAAGCAGAATACATACAAAAAATAAATAAGACATATATGAGAAAGAGAAAAAAATCTGTGTTTACAGGGAGAAATTGAACAAATAAAATGCATAAAAATTGAAAACCCTGTTCGTTAAATCAATGCCTGCTCTGTTCCATTTCTGCTGTCATCTGGGACCTTTCCAGGAAGCAGATATTGTAAAGTGCTTGTTGTACGGGCAGGCAAGAACAGCTTTTAGTTTCATATTAGTTAAATCAATGCCTGTTTCCTCTCTGGTGTCGTTTGGGGGCCTTTAGGGGAAGGAAATATGCTAGAAGATGTGCCGTTTGGACAGCCAAACAAGCAGATTTTAGTTACACGAAGCTAGTTATGCTGTATTTTTCTCTATATTTTTGTTCTGTGTTTTCTGTTTTTTTGTGTGTGTTATATGTGGTGGGGGTATTTCTTGTTTGGTTTAACTGTTTTTTTTTACTAGTTTGGTATTTGGTGTGTACGTGTGTGTATACGTGCGTGTATATTTATTTTTGTGTGCGCGCGCGTGTGTGT
>NW_026323585.1:0-329 GCF_001194135.2 Octopus bimaculoides
ATGATACACATAGAAGCACACAAACAGCATAAACATAAAAGGTGAAATAGACAAACACGAAGGTATACATGCTTACAAAATTACATATACAGCGTACACACACTCATATATATATATGTGTGTAAATCTATATTGTACACAAACAAATATGGCAAATTTAACTATTTCTCTGCAGAGAATGGAAAAAAAAAGGACTAATTGCCTTAATCGATTTTCGATCTTTGCTTGAGCGGGAAAGGGTGTCTCATCGAAGATGTTTACTTCACTATATATATAAAACTGAGAATGTGTGTGTGTGTGTGTACACACACACACACACATTCTCAGTT
>NW_026323586.1:0-353 GCF_001194135.2 Octopus bimaculoides
TTAATATCAACTGCGGCATTTTCCAAGGTGACTCACTTTCACCTTTAATTCTGCATAGCCCTCATACCACTTGAAAGTGAACTTAACAGAACAGGTTGTGGATATGAAATTGACAAGAAAAAAATAAGTCATCTATTCTATATGAATAACTTGAAGGACTACTACGTACTGTGAAAGCATTCAGGGATTACATTGGGATGGAATTTGGTCTTGATAAAGTGCCAAAACCAGTTTTCAGAAAGGGAAAATGAAGACCTCATACTGAGTGGAGTTGGATGTTGACACAGTCATAAAAGAACTCGAGCAGGAATATTATTATTATTATTATTATTATTATTATTATTATTATTATT
>NW_026323587.1:0-219 GCF_001194135.2 Octopus bimaculoides
GAAAACAGGAATCTACTGCGACAAAAAAAATCGTAAGGGTCGGGGGGGGGTAGCTATAGCCCCTCCCCCTATATGGGCAAGGGCTAAAATTTGACCTCTCTAGAACTTTCTCTTGATCCAGTAATTTGGTCATGCATGGAGGAGACACACAGACTGAATTTATATGTAAATATATATATGTGTATATATATATATATATATATATGCGAGTAAAAATAA
>NW_026323588.1:0-221 GCF_001194135.2 Octopus bimaculoides
TTTACTTTTGACTGGGGCCATGCTGGAGCACCGCCTTATTGTTTATAGACTATATTTATAACTCTGAAATGTTTCGAGGATTTAATTTGCTGAACCTATCAAGAAACTATATATGTACACATACACGCGCACACATACACACACGCACAAATGCACACATACGCACACATGAACACTCACAAACACACACACACACACACACACACACACACACACACACA
>NW_026323589.1:0-1061 GCF_001194135.2 Octopus bimaculoides
ATATATATATATATATATATATATATATATTATAAGAACTAAATATACTCATATGAATATAAATAGGCGTATATGTCCATTCATGTGTTTGTTGTATGCGTGCGATTATATGTGTGTGTGTGTGTATATATATGTGTGTGTGTGTGTGTTTGTGTGCATATATATACACATTTATATATCTTTACTATAATGGAGCAAGCTACTTATTAATTAGCTATGGTATATAACAATTACTAAAAGCACTAAAAGAAGCAATTTTTAAAGGGTTGACCGTCTGGAAATATTTTTATAAACTCATGTTCTAAGATATTTCTGCTATTATGTGAATATATATTTATATAACTTATATGTTCATCTAAGTATAGTAGTGAATAATTTTATGGGATATAATAAACAAGGATTTCTTGAATTCGGTAAATTTGTTATTCATATATAATCTTATATGGAACGTAATCATTTGCAGCTTGATTACCACCACCATAATCTCTCGCCACTTTCCACTTTAATTAATCCTCAGTTATTCATTGGACACACTCTCTCGAAAGCGTTGGGCCGCCAGGAAAGTAAGTGTAATTCAAACTTCCCGCTTCAACCTGAAAATAAACATGTTTTCGCTGTGAAATGCGCAGCAATAGAAGACGTTCAGGATGAAATGAAAATGGTGATGGTAATGGTGGTGAGGATGGTGATCATGATGGTGATCAGGATAACTGAGAAATGCGTCCGTATGTGTATACATATACAGATATATCTACACATACACACACACAGAAAAACACACACACATTCTGTGCTCGTGAAATTAACGTGCAAGTGGCTGAGCACTCCACAGACACGTGTACCCTTAATGTAGTTCTCGGGGATATTCAACGTGACACAGTGTGACAAGGCTGACCCCTTTGAATTACAGGCACAACAGAAACAGGAAGTAAGAGTGAGAGAAAGCTGTGGTGGAGGAGTACAGCAGGGTCCGCCACTATCCCCTGCCGGAGCCTCGTGGAGCTTTAGGTGTTTTCGCTCAATAAACACTCACAATGCCCGTTCTGGGAATTGAAACCGCA
>NW_026323589.1:2350-3442 GCF_001194135.2 Octopus bimaculoides
CTGTGCTCGTGAAATTAACGTGCAAGTGGCTGAGCACTCCACAGACACGTGTACCCTTAATGTAGTTCTCGGGGATATTCAACGTGACACAGTGTGACAAGGCTGACCCCTTTGAATTACAGGCACAACAGAAACAGGAAGTAAGAGTGAGAGAAAGTTGTGGTGGAAGAGTACAGCAGGGTTCGCCACCCTCCCCTGCTGGAGCCTCGTGGAGCTTTAGGTGTTTTCGCTCAATAAACACTCACAATGCCCGTTCTGGGAATTGAAACCGCAATCCTGTGACCGCAAGTCCGCTGCCCTAACAACTGGAATATTGCGCCTCCATTCATGACAACGTAAAGCCGAAAAAAAAATGCGTATTTTGCCCTGCGTGGTAACCAGTCTGCAAGTTGCCCGCCTTTACTCCATGAAATAAAGGTTTCACACTTTGGCACATGGTCAAGAATTTTAGATGAATGTGGAGTTCGATTACGTCAACCTGAACCGTTGCTTATTTTATCGACACTGAAACGAGGAAAGTCAAAGTTGCCCTCGAGAGAATCTTTCAACTAAGAAAACACAGAGGGATGAAACATTGCCAAGCATTCTGCGCTGCATGTTAACATTTCTGCTAAACTAGGAACACACACACACACACACACACACACACACACACACACACACACACACACACACACACACACATACACACAAACACATATACAGACACACGCGCGCAAATAGAACACACATACACAACGAAGACACAGATCGGAAATTACGATAATAAAATTACACAACAAAGCTATAAAGCCATCTCTCTATATGTATATACATATTCAACAATATATCGATTCTGCTAATCTATTAGTAAATTAAACGTGTTAAATGGTAGTAAATTTAGTAGTATATTATATTTAATAGAGATTAGTAGCAAATTGTGACCGGCAACGATCAAGAAGAATATATTCAGGTGACAGACGGGTAAAGCAGATTAAATAAAGGAGTTATGTCTTACTAACTCTTTAAATTTAGCTTTATGTCTGTGTTAAGTTCATTAAATACGTTACTGAATGACATCCAGTACTCTAGTGAATCTGCCCCCCCCCTTAC
>NW_026323589.1:3993-4622 GCF_001194135.2 Octopus bimaculoides
ATATATATATATATATATATATATATATATATATATATATATATAATACCCGTATATTTCTGTTCTACATTCTTTCCTTTGTATTTTCTTAACTTGCAGTTTGCCATTTTACTTCACATATGCAGAATGATACACTTTTTATCATATAGCATTGTTAACAAATTATCAGTACAAAATTCAACAGAAAATAGCTTGCAAAATTTTCCCCTTTCTTTCATGCGATTAAGATTTTCGCTGAGAGTAAGATAATGCTGCAAACGGAAATTGGTTATTAAATATGTGAATTGTGTAGATATGAAAAATTTCAATCTGAGTGAACAAGTTAATTCTGATAATTATGCAAGCGACCACTAATTAGAAGAACGTACTCGGAGTAAGTAACACCTAATTAAATATATATGTCAATGTTCATACAAGTATATAAACACATTCATACACACACACACACACATATATATAAACACATTCATACACACACACATATATATATATATATATATATATATATATATATGTGTGTGTGTGTGTGTGCGTGAGCATATACATAAGCATGTATGTACATAAATATGTGCCTGTATATATATGACTTATTTCTCTGTCTCTCTCTCTCTCTCTCTCTCTCTCTTATA
>NW_026323589.1:6546-7275 GCF_001194135.2 Octopus bimaculoides
ATATATATATATATATATATGTGTGTGTGTGTGTGTGCGTGTGTGTGTGTGTGTGTCTGTATTTGTCCACCCCCATTGCTTGACAACCGATGCTGGTGTGTTTACGTCACTGTAACTTAGCGATTTGTTAAAACGGCCGTTAGAATAAGTTCTAGGCTTACAAAGAATAATTCCTGGGGTCGACTTGTTCTACTATAGGCGGTGTTCCAGTATGGCTGCAGTCAAATGACTGAAACAACTAAACGAATAAAAGAATACGTAGATATATGTTCAAGTCGTGGCACTCCGTCGGTTGCGACGACGAGAATTCTATTTGATCCGATCCACAGAACAGCCTGCTCGTGAAATTAACGTGTAAGTGGCAGAGCACCCCACAGACACGTGTACCCTTAACGTAATTCTCGGGGAAATTCAGCCTGACACAGTGTGACAAGGCTGACCCTTTGAATTACAGGTACAACAGAAACAGGACGTAAGAGTGAGAGAAAGTTGCGGTGAAAGAATGCAGCAGGGTTCACCCCACCGCCTGCAGGAGCCTCGTGGAACTGTAGGTGTTTTCTCTCAATAAATTCTCACAACGCTCAGTCTGAGAATCGAAACCGCGATCCAACGACCGCGAATCCACTGTCCTAACCACTGAGCCATTGCGCCTCCACTCTATTCATGTACATAGTTGCACTTAGCAACATGAAAATATGAAAATATTGATATATAAATTTACATATATGC
>NW_026323589.1:7352-9487 GCF_001194135.2 Octopus bimaculoides
CGAGATTAATAACTGCAAATTTTCAATAACGTACGAGAGAGATCTTCCGGCAATCAGTGAATTAAATCGACTGTAAAAGGTCAAACTAACACGAAATATTAATAGAACTCTATACACGGACATGGACACACACACATATATATATATATATATACACACATACGTAGATATACATACATATCTATCTATCGTTGTGTGTGTTTATTTTCTTTTGTATGGATCTTGAAAAATCTATAAATGCTTCTTCCTTCGTTTATAATTACTGAAAGGAAGAGACGTACTCAGACGCATGCGCCTTCCGATACACACACACACACACACACACACACACATACATATACACACGTTAACCTATGTGTGTTGTGTGTATGTGTGTATTTAAATATACATACACTTGTACAGATATGCACAGACATATATTTTCAAAATCATATATTCATACACAAATACACACACTCACACATATAGACACACACGCGTTTGTGTTTGTTATTTAATACTGACTTTCATCTTCCCGTTAATAAACAGAGATGTTTCACCATCTAGTTTATCATTAATGAATGCCCGCACTTTCACGTGATTTGCGAATTACAGTAGTGATATTTTAATTGGGAAACGTCTTAATATAGTCAATCTATTTACATCCCTTCTGAAAATATTTCTTTGCCCTTGGTTACGCACTTAGGCTATGCTATCAGTACATGAATTTTCTTATGACTACATATTTTATTACTGCAAAGACATCCAGATTTTATATGTGCGAACACATATTTAATCATCTGTAGCCTCTGAAATCGATCTGCTACAAGGGCAGTCAATTTTAGGGTACATCCCGAGGGAAAAGAAAGCAATACCTAAAACCCGTAGCGGTCGACTTTCTGCTGTTTTGTGCTGTAGTATCCTAAAGCTGAGGAGAGGTGCCATTGATACTAAGTGTTCTGTATAACTGCATTTGCGTTCTTCATAATAAAATTTGCATTACGGGGAAATGCACACACCAAACAGTAATTTAAAGCTCTATGTATGCTACACTCTCCTACATTGTGGATCTTGTAGCAGTGAATTTATGTTATGATAACCAGTTTCTCGACAGGATCAAGTCTGCTTGTACTTGAACATTCTAGCTAGAAACTTACACTTTAGCTTATCAGGATACGCCACAGCAAATTCTAATTCTCGTTGGGGTTGGAAGGCTTGTATGCCTCAACGGTCTGAGAGCTCCGCCAGCAGAGCACACAGGTTTGATTTGATAGGGCCTCCCCTACTCGACGTGCAACAGAACAGACGCCAAACTAATTAGAATCATCTCACTCCTGAAGTAATTGTAGGTTTGTGTAGAATTAACATCTCCACTTGGTAAAATATTAAGATACACAAGCTTCGATATCAATACGAGTGTCTTCTGTCAGGGAAGCCTTGATTCGAGAACAGTGCAGAAAAAGAAATTGTCGATGGTCTATGCTCCTTACGGAACGGAGGGCTTAAAAAATCACAGGACAAAACTATTAGCAACAGACTCAGTGTGCGGGAGGTAATGGTGACCTAAAGAGGAAACTGTTTTAACAGAGGCGACACTGCTTCACGTATTGAGGAAAAGAAATAAATGATGACCACAAAATCTCCCAATAGCATCATTTGTATGTGTGAAAACAGCGCTTGTTAGGGCATTGGACATTGCATATAGCACTCTTCTACTAACAAATACAATGCACGGCCCAGGTTGTTCGCACGTAATACACGGGCAGCGTTTAAAGTCGGCAAATCAACAAGTGAACGCTGGCTCAGCACAAATGATACCATACTCTATATTTAAAGCATTCATGATGAGATACTAAGTTACAACTTTATTTACTGGGTTGGTGAGGTAATACGAGTGGATTCTGAAAAGTTTCTAGCTTTGGGTAAAAGAAAATAGAGGAGGATCAGTAAATCATGATTTTATTCAACATAATCCCCCTCTCAGATTCAAACATTTATTGCAGCAAATATTCAGTTCTTTTAAGCCCTGTAAAAGAACTCGGAAGTTTGGGCTCCCAGTCAGACCCCTCCTGATATCCTTAAAGTTAAGAACAGTTCAGCATCCCCTTCTAACTATCTATATATATATATATATATATATATATATATATATATAT
>NW_026323589.1:9782-11313 GCF_001194135.2 Octopus bimaculoides
ATCACATCGGCGTTGAAGGAGGAAGAAAGGTGAGACATACACGATTGGGTGTTGAAAATTTCCTGGGTTTGTGTAAAAGTAAGTACAGGCGGATAAGTTAATTATGATTTTATTCAACATACTTCCGTCTCAGATTCACACAGTTATTGCAACGGTCCTTCAGTTCCCTGTAAAAGAACTCGGTATGTTGAGCATTTAACCAGGCCTTCAACAATACTCTGAAAGCCAGATACTTTTCAGCACGCCATCGCATATATATATATATATATATATATATATATATAGTAAAATAATGATTCAGATAGAATGATATATTTGAAAAGATGTGACCTGACAATTGTCCTTCGTATATTATTATCCATTAATGTATACATACATACATATACACACATATATGTATGTATGTATGTGTGTGTATGACGCGGATTAGGAGACCATTCTTTTTTACAGTTGCTAAAATGTTTCATATTGCAAGTGTAAACTTTACGGTCGCTAAAACCTTCATATAACAAACGGCTCGATTGAGAATATTTCAATAACCCTGATATTGTTTTTTGCGGGGAATTCGTTAGTCTCTAGTTGTCAACAATAAAACTTCAAATGCATTAATCACTTCCGGAGATAACAGAGATGACAAACTCTGTTCCTTTCGGTCTGTAATCTACGATTCGCCTGCTGAAGGCAACGAATTTAACACGATGAAATATTAGAATTACCTGTTTCGAAAACGCCAGCAGTCTCCTGAATAATATAAAAAAAAGGCGACAGAGCAAAGTCTGAAAATGTGTCCTCTCACAAACGAAGGATGCAATCAAGTCCTTTCATACAACGGTTGCTCAACGATTCCTACATTAAAACATAAATGTTAGATTGCAGAATCAATATCTAGAAGCATGGACACAAGTACAATATGTACGTTACCTATTATACGTTAAACTGCTCCATTGGAAGGACGCAATTATTTCATAAACCATGACAAAGAAACCGATAACATGAATTGATAAATAAAATTCTCGTTACTCTTTCGCTTATGAGGTAATTTCCTATCCGCTTCTTACTACGCATATCTGACTGCCCGAAACACGTTCGTCTCCGGAAGATTTATATGATATATTACATCCGTACTTAGGCGGTGAAATGACTGAATCTTTAACGCGTCGAACAAAATGATTGGCGACGTTGTTTCCAGGCCTTTACCTTTCTGAGTTCAAATATTACCGATGTTAACTTTTCCTATCATCCATTCGGGTAGAGGTGTGTGGGTTGTGGTTCATTGTGTTGGACTCACAATCATACAATTGTGGTTTCAATTCCTTGATATAGTGACAGGTTTTGTTCATCACCAAAATACTTCATTTCACATTGCTCAAGGCCACTCAGCTGCGAAAAATGAGGAACCCTATTTTATGACAAGCATCCAGTCCACAGGGTAAAAAAATATACGCCATGAAAAGCGAGGAGAACCCGGCCCTTATATATGAGTGTGTGTGTGTGTATAGCTATGTATGTATATATATATATATATATATAT
>NW_026323589.1:11784-13792 GCF_001194135.2 Octopus bimaculoides
TATATATATATATATATATATATATATATATGTAAACGATATGAGTCACATATATATCACTTCCATTAAGTTCCTTGTTAATCACTATGCACAGACGAAACGCATTCGTAATAATTGGAATGAAAATTATTCCTTATTATATAACGACGTTTCCATAAGTTAATATCACATTCCATTATTAATAGAATTACAGAAATTCTAGCACACAGGAGACGTGTTTTACAAATCCAATAACTATTGTATATCCCGTGTATATACACAATAAAATATATCTGAGAACACACCTTGAGCTAATGCCGAAGAATACAACAGTTGTCTGTACATTTCTCAGTCCATCGGAGAAGACACAGAGTATATTACATGTTCACTTTAACATGAAAATTAATTTTCTGCGAAAAAAAAAAAAAATACCGTTTCCTGGTTTTCGTTTCTAATCTAATTGAGATCTTTGTTAATGGCTTATCATTATAGAAATAATTACGTAATAATTAGAAACAACTTAATCCTATTATATACACACACGCATACAAACACATACATGTATATCTATATATATATATATATATATATATATATATATATATTTATATATATACACACACAAACAAAAACACACACATATATCTACATATATACATGTAATTAATTATTTATATATTGCATGATGAGTGAGTTTAGATGCATATTTGTTATATAATAATTACTTATATGTAATATATACATTATTCATATAACAAAACATTAAAATTATGTATATTCTACACACACATATATGAACGTATTTATTTGAATATTCTGGCGTATATGTGCTTATCTATATAATTGCGTTTGTCCCTACATAGTGTGTTTATACATTCGTATCCATACGTGTTCATATACGTAACACATATACATACACACATGTGCGAGCACACATACACAACACGCTAATATACACACGCAGACACATACGTGGAGAGAGAGAGAGAGAGAGAGAGGGATACACACATACACAGATAGGCATATCTAGATAGCTTCTTGAGTTCAGAAACATGTGTAGAAAGCTTTGTATGTGTCTACGTATGTGTATTCCTGCCATGTTTGTGAATTTATATACACATGTATATATGTGTAAATGTATATGTGCTTGAATGTAAGTTTATTTGATGGAATAACCCGAAACCTCAACTTTATTCAGGTAATAATAAACGTGAAATAACAATTAAGTGTCGAAGTCTGCAAATTTGTTAATTTGTTTTTGTTTGTTTCTATTCAATCATCCAACAACAACTACAATATATTGAATTAAGATTTAATTAATTGTCGTAAATATACAATCGATTTAATTAATTCCAGCAAACTACGAACTCTCCTACATCACTCTCACCCACGCACTTTCGCTCCCACTGTCTCATTTTCTCTCTCTATTTACTTGTTATATCTTCTATTTTATTCCTCGTCGCAATCACCTCTACGTTAAGACCTACCACAAATGTTTTGTGAAAATGTCAATGATCATTCGCGCGACTCTTGTTAAGCCAGTACAGTGTTAGGCAATTTCTTGAACAAAAGGAAAATATGTGTACATGTATGTATACATGCAGACAGAGAAATAGCATACACACATGTGGCACGTCTTTCACGCTCTCTCTCTCTCTCTCTCTCTTATCTTTACGTATATCTGTCTCTCTTGTTCTCTCGTTTTACATTATATATATATGTATATATATATATATTACATACATATGCACATATATATATGAATATACATATATATATTTGTGTGTCTGTATATATGTTTGTATGTGTGTGTGTGTGTGTGTGTGTGTGTGTGTGTGTGTGTGTGTGTGTGTGTTCACTGGTGTATATACGTGTGATCTTATGGCTCTTCATTGTTGTTCCAAACAAACTGAATAGTATTAATACTACATTACATAAAACTAACATAAAACCGAAAGCAAACAACAAAAATAACACAGCTGTGTTCTTTAGAGCCAAATATTTTTTAAATAAAAGCTTTTGGTAATAT
>NW_026323589.1:13812-14780 GCF_001194135.2 Octopus bimaculoides
TATATATATATATATATATATATATATATATATATATATATTTATATATACGTATATACTATAGGCACACAAACACGTATGTATATATGTATGTATATGTATGTGTATATTCGTGGAAAAGCGTGTGTGTTTATGTGCGTCAGAGTCAAGAAAACCGGAGTATGTAATCAGCCGAATCACGACATTTTGATCGAAAGAGCACACACCAACGGATTGAGAAGAAATGATTAATAAAGTTTAAAGTCTTTTGTTTATTTGCGTTCGAGAAGTCATCAGAAGTTGTGACGTACAACTGCTTTTCATCATGCATCAATAGACTTTATTTTGACATTTGTGCCAAAGCACTTTGGCATATGTCTTCAGGTCGACATAAGTTTAGTTCTTTTGTTTATGATCGTAGCAAGTACGACAAATGCGTAGACCTTTTTTTGTTTTTTTAACGAATTAACATTTTAGCCTTCTCTAATAGATATCTGTACATACCTGCGCAAACCTACACACTCGTACAGGTATATTAATCGTAAGCACATATGTGTGTGTGAGAGAGAGTATGTGCGGAAGTTTATGGAAATATGTGGGTATCTGAACGATTGTACGTACACACGTGATTATGTGTGTGTATGTGTGCTTAAAAATGTGACCGAGAAATCCATTAAGTGTCTGCCAATGAAACTTTTCTCTCTCTCTCTTACTTCAGTCATAAGACTGGGGCCATGCTGTGGCACCACCTTGAAGAATGTCTGGACACCAGTACATATTCTTAAAGTCTCGTACTTACACTATCGATTTTTATTTTTCGCCGAACACACATATTTTTCCTGATAATGGACTTTTCTGACTGAAATATAAAAAACGTTTTCCACTATCCTCACCTGCATTGTAAGAGGCTCTGCTCCTATTTTTCTTTTGTTTAATATTTACACACACATATATATATATATATATATATATATATATATATATATATA
>NW_026323589.1:15209-16168 GCF_001194135.2 Octopus bimaculoides
TATATATATATATATATATATATATATATATAAAATTTAATAATAAGGGTAGAAATTGATATTAGTCAATTAAAAGCAGTGGTCCAGCATATTAAAAATATTAAAAAAATCTGAAGATTAAAATTATATTACATGTCGTCTCGCTGAAATTTTACTGAGAACATATTCTTCGTGGTTAGATGATTCGGCATCTATTTCTAGCATATAGGAGTCCACTTTTGCTGGTCATTCCTCTTATTTGTGTATATATATAAATGAGTGCTGGTGCAGAGAATGGTATGGCTGTCAAAGTTAGCTCCTCTAACGAACTCGGTTATCATTGAATATATAAAGAATTATAAGAGATTTCATGTAGAACGTCCCAAGAATTGAAAATCATGAAGATCCAATCGACCATGATGTTTTTACGTGGAGTGTATAAAAGGGGAAAACTGGGAAAGATGACAGGTGCACATATATTTATTTCACTGCATTATTCCATACGATTACGGCCGTTTCAGATATTCTACATATATTATTAATGTCTGTGTCAAGGAAATGATGAGCAAGTGAAGGCATTAATGTGGAAGTGATGCCGTTAGTTCTAAAATACAGCTATATATTCAGAAATTATTGCAACTGAAGAAGTGTGTATCAATGGCCCTTCCGGATCATCACGGTTACACCAGCAAATGGATGTCTGTGTGTATATTATAGACACGATCCTGGCTATGTAATAAGAAGTCTTCTTCCCAACAATGCGGTTCTCAGTTCAATCCCAATTCATGACAGTTTGGACAAGTGTCTTCTGCTAGAGCAGAGAGTTGATGAAAGCCTTAGACACAGAAACAAGCGCGCTGAAGGTTCGGATCATTTTGCCAACTTCCCACACATACATTGGGGCTATTGACCAGAGGCTGTACACCTTGGAGATCTGCTGCGGATGGTGGGTACGGTCCGATTCGAGAGCTGCGAATCAT
>NW_026323589.1:16795-19900 GCF_001194135.2 Octopus bimaculoides
CATAATGTAGAAGAAATAATACAACAAAAATTCCATTTACCTGTCTTGTTTATTCAACAAATCTGCAAATAGTATAATAATACATCCATAATCCTGAATTTAATGTGTGTTTTGATTTACATACAACAGTGATAAAGTTATAATATAGATGTATATACAGATAGCATAATAATACCATATTGATAGTAATAATGAATAAGCGGATATGCTTTAGGAGGAAAGAACTGCTTGGATTTACCCTAAAAACCTCTTTATATGTATTATATATATATATATATATATATATATATATATAATACAAATGATATATTAATAATACAATATAGGACGCGTTGGGATTGGACAAAATATTTGGAATCGTAGAAATTTAATATTTTAATGGACCATTATATTGCGAATATCCATCTAAACTTCATTGTGGGTGCTGTTTTTGGTATCGTACATGGTCTCATTTTCTAATTTAATGATTATTTCTATCTCTTTTCCAGATCGTAGTATAAATTCAGCTAAGATGCCTGACCTCACTCAGTTCGAAACAGAGCAAGCTTGAATGGCAGGAACTTCTCTCATCAGAACAGCTGAATTCCTTGGTTTTTCGAGGGCTACCATATCAAGAACCATGACTGAATTTGAGAAGCAGGGAAAACATCCAGCAGTAGGAGTAAGTCCAGCAGGACTTCGAAACTCACAGAAAGAGACCGACTCACAGAAAGTGTTGAATCGCATTGTGATGATAAAAATCACCGGGCAACCGCCCCTAAAGAGATACATATTTAAAAAAAAAAAATAAAAAACAGAAAATGAGGATAATATTGATGAACAATAATTGATTTGCAGCCATTATTTCTTATTAGTAATTTACAAAAAGACTGTATCCCATCTAACGGCTGTTTCTGCTAGCAATGTTCTTTGGAATTACTATTATGATGCTAAGATAATAATTATTATAGTTGGTAATAAAACCGATTTAAATCATGGAGCTTCGTCAGAGTGCAAAATAAATAAGTAAAAAGAAGAGATAATAAAAAAGAAGGAAACGTTGTATATGGTGGGAGTCATGTCATGTCACGTGTAGAGCCATTGGACGATAAGTAAATGACCAAAATATAAAATACGTATATTTGTTGGGATATTCCCTATGTACGGAGGGGACATAGGTTAGAAAAATTATAGCTATTTACACATATATATTGATATATATATATATATATATGTGTGTGTCAGTGTCTGTGTGTCTTTATCATTGTGATGTCCTCCAAAACCGCATCATAACCAGTGTCGGTGCTTTTACGACCCCAAAAATTAGAGCTTCGTCAAAAGCGACCGATAGAATAAGTAAAAGATTTCGATTAAAATTCTTCAAAGTAGTGTCCTAGCATGACCGCAGTATGATGACTGGAAATCTTAAAGCATATAAACAAAGTATATATATGTGTGTGTGTGTGTGTGTATGAATATGCATAGAATGCTTTGTGAATATATGGAAGAGATAGTTTTGCAGGAGAACGTGCAGGTAATTAATTAAACTCTTAAAAGGATTCGCTCTCAGTGTGAACAGGAAAATGGAAAAGTGTGACATACTAAATACATTGCCTTCCCGTACGAAGTTCATGACGTTTGACGCAGAATTTATACAAGAACACAGGCTTACATACACACACAGATACCAACAAATATATACACATGCATAAAACATATATATTCTCGGTAATATACAAAAATGCACACACAGACTTCAAAGTTTCTAAGCATGTGGCAACTTTGTTCGACTCTGCATACTTTTTGTATATATACATGTGTGTGTATATAATATATACATGTACGTAAATATGTGTTTCTATATATGAGTTTATGTGTACATGTATGTGTGTGTTGAGCTACTAAATTCTACACGGTTTTCCTCCTTCCGTTTTTTTCATTCTCTCTCCTCCTTTTTCCGTTTAACCCTTTCTCTAAAAGAACAAACTACTACACGGGATTGTTTTCCTACACCTGTCTTCGTCTTTTATTTTCTGTAAATTAGAACTAGGCGAAGACGTGGCTGTGTGGTAAGATTTCTTCCCAACGATATGATTCCAGGTTCAGTCCCACTGTTTGTCACCTTGAGCATGTGTCTTCTACTATAACCTCGTATCGACCAAAGACTTGTAAGACCGAAACTGAAAGAATCCCTTCGAGTATATATGTATATTTATATATATATATATATATATATATATTTGTGTGTGTGATCTTTTGTGTCTGTGTTTGTCCCCCTACCATCACTTGACAACCGATGTGGCTGTGTTTGTGACCGAAAGACACCGATAGAATAAGTACTATTCTGAAATTAAAAGAAATAATTTTAATGTTATAACCGTAAGGTGGGCTATGATTTGTCGAGGAATGTCATATGGTGTAGTGGTTCGATGGGGTATAACCATATATCTGTGATGACAGTTAGTTGGAAAACACCACAAGGTGAACAGGAAATTGACCATGTCGTGGACATATGTATGTGGGTGTGTGTGTACATATATATAAATATATATATAATATGTCTACTTATATAAATTTATATATATGTTTGCATATTCGTTTATGTGAAGATACACACATATTTATGTACATATATATATATCCATTTCAATACGTATATCTATATCTATTTCCATACGAACACACGCACACGACGACCACCACCACCACCACCACACATATGTTCACAATTGCCTTTACCACGTAGAAGGACATTAAGTAGCGAAGTATGGATTTCACAGCGATTCTCCAAAATGAATATTAATGTGAACGGATAAATATCACCGGTCAGTAACATTATACGAAAATAGGGGTGTGGAGCTGTGTGTGTACTAAAACGATATCCTGACAGAGAGATATGCCCATATTCCAAAGGATATCACTGTCCAATGAAAAATAAATAGCTGGTCATATGTGTATAATTCTTCATAATATAAATGGACGAGTATACATGTCTGTCTATCGGTCTACCCGTTTCGTTATATAGCTATTTTTCCTGCTATATATCTCTATACTTATGAGTATTCCCCCTATCTCTCTCTCTCTGTATGTATGTATGTATGTATATATATATATATATATATATAT
>NW_026323589.1:20821-21885 GCF_001194135.2 Octopus bimaculoides
TATATATATATATATATTATATATATATGATGCGCTTCTTTCTGTTTCTGCCTACCAACTGAGCTCACTACGTAGGTCTGAGATTATAGTATTCCGAGACTACACTTACTCAATGCGCCACACAATGCAGTTGAACCCAGAATCAATGTTCGTTGTTGGAAAGCAACCATCTTGTCACATACACACAAACGCCAACACCTATACCCTGTACATGTGTGTGTGTCCATACATATATGCACACATGTTTGTATATATTCTCAATATATTTTTACAATCAACTGTCCTCATACGTAAACACGCAGATATCTACATTCACACACACACACCAATCGTCATTCATAAAGAAAACTGCAAAATCTGGCTTTCAAGCTTAATCTGAATATTTTAACGTTTACGCTTTGTGCAAACAATGCAGGAAAAACTTAAGGAGTAAATCCATAATTTCGATTGTTTATTGCATCTCGTAGTGATGTTATACGCTAGCTTACACTAGTAATTGGTTCAGAGCTTTATCGTTCACCAATTCTCATAATCTCGACTGCCGTTGAAGAGTCTAAGAAAGGATAAGCGTGGAATGTCTAACAAATGCATCGTTTAAGTTGCAACAGCTGAATATTGAGAAATGGATAGGATTTGGGAGAGGAGATGAAAGAGAGGGAGAAAGTGCTGAATCTGGAAAGAGACAGACATGAGGAGAGAGAGATGTTGGGTGAGAGGCTTAGGAATGTGAAAGAGAAATATTGGAAATAAAAACGAGAGATAGGGGGAGAAAGAGAAAAAAACGTGGGGAAGAAAGTGAGAACGATAGTGCGAAATCTAGAAAGAGACAGGGGTAAGTAAAGACAAATACTGAGAGAAAGAGAGAGATCAAGAAGAGAGAGAGAGAGAGAGATCAAGGAAAAAGAGAGTACCAAACTTGGAACAAAATCGAGAGAGAGGGAAGTGAGAGAGAGAGAGGGAAGTGAGAGAGAGGGGGAAGTGAGAGAGAGGGGGAAGTGTGAGAGAGGGAGGGAAGTGAGAGAGGGAGGGAAGTGAGAGAGGGAGGGAAGTGAGAGAGGGGGGGA
>NW_026323589.1:22048-24270 GCF_001194135.2 Octopus bimaculoides
AAGAAGTTTTAATCTAGAGATATAGATAAGTAGTGATAACGATTGAGAGAGAGAGAGAGAGAGACCAAGAAAAGTGATAGAGAGAGGCAACCACGAAAGGGAGAGTCGAATGAGAGACAGAGAGAGGAGTGAGAGAAGAGAATGAGAGAAAGAGAGTATTAGATCTAGACTGAAAATGAAACGAGAAGAGAGAAATATTGAGAGACAAAGACAAGGGAGACAGAGAGAGGGAGTGAAGAGAGAGAGAGGGGGAGAGTAGTAAATGTAGAAAGAGATAAAGGTAAGCAGAGGTGAAGAGCGAGAACAAGCGAGTGAGTGATGGAGAGAGTGAGAGAGAGACAGAGAGAGGATAGAGAGAGAAAAGAGATAGAGAGAGAGCCAGAATAATTTCAAACAGGTGTGTGATGTAGGTAGACAGATACACAGAATAAGAGAGAATGAATAGAAAAGAGACTGAAAGAGAGAGAGAGAGAGAGAGAGAGTGCTAAATGTAGAAAAAGGTAGAAGCAGGTAGAGGTAAAGAGAGGGAGAGAGAGAGATGGAATGAGCGAAAAAACTTTCAAGCTGGAATGTGATAGA
Source organism: Octopus bimaculoides (assembly GCF_001194135.2). NCBI lineage: Eukaryota > Metazoa > Mollusca > Cephalopoda > Octopoda > Octopodidae > Octopus > Octopus bimaculoides. The sequence goes on from NW_026323589.1 coordinate 22,628, forward strand.
GTAAGACATATAAAGACTAAGAAGGAGTGAGTAGGAAAAAGAGAAAGAATACTAGATAGAGAAAGATTCAAAATAAGGAGCGAGAGAGAGAGAGAGAGAGAGAGAGAGAAAGAAACAGAGACAGCGTGAAAAAGACAGAAAGGAAGAGAGGTATGTGATAGGGATAGACAGATACAAAGAATGAATGAGAATTAGGGAGAAAGACAGAAGGAGAGAATGCATTGCATCTAGAAAGAGATAGAGAAGAAAGAGCGATATATATATATATATATATACAGAGAGAGAGAGAGAGGGAGAGAACGAAAAAGATGTGATAAGGACGGACATACACAAAGAATAAAAGAGAATGAGAGGATAAGTGAGAGAAAGAGTATGGTATTGTATTGAGAAATAGATAGATGTCGGCGGCGATACAGAGAGAGCGAGAGCCAAAAAGTGCCAGAGAGAGAGAGCGAATATTTTAAGCTGTTATGTGATAAACGTACCAGAGAGAAAAAGGAAGAGTGGAAAAAGATTGTATTACATTTTAAGAGATATTGGTAGAAGCATAGGCAATGAGTGAGAATATGCGAGAAAAGGGACGGACGTATGCGAGTAAGGAAAAGCGGCTGCCTGCATATGTACGGTGGCTTATGTAAATTTTAATGGCCACAGGATTTAGTGCTGTATGAGAAATATTAATGGATCATGGGCGCACGCGTGTGCGGAGATATGTGGTCGTATGTGTATGAATATCTGCAGGTGTGAATGTGTACGTTTTTTTTATGCCTGTAGATGTGAAGGGGTTGTGTGTGTGTGTTGGATTTTATCACTGCATTACGACGTTCATGAGTATTTAAACGTGTGCGGTTTGTATATGAATGTGAAGTGTGTGTGTTTGTATATATATATATATATTTATATATACACACAAACATACAGACATATGTACACGTAAATATATGATATATATATATATATACACAGGTAACTCCCAAACAAAGTGTTGAGCGCCTTTCTTTCGTTTGTCCACTCGGACATATATATATGTATCTTTATATATATCCATATACATATACATACATATATGTATATCTTTTCACATATCTGTATATATTTCTACATATATATACTGTATGTATATATTTATACATATATTTATACATATACATGCAAACCGCAGACCCAAGCCCTTCTGAAGTTCTTCCCACAATACGTGGGAAGAAACCATATTTCATCGCACTCTAAGGACTCACTCGCACAATAGCGAGCTTCTTCAGGGGTGTCAAAAAGCAACCACACCGTCGAATATTTGGCACACCTGGAAAAAAATTTTTTAGTTGGCACACACTTCGCCAACTCTCAATTAAATTCTTTTCGAAGTGGGTGATGGTGTCGAGCGACTTGGAATTAGTCCTCAACACTACCGTCCTCTTTTCGAAGTCTTCCAATCACTGTTTGGGTGGGACAATTTCCCACGCCAAAACATTGTCCTCGTTCTTTACCATATTTTTTTTAAAATAAAAAATCCAAACATTTCAGAAGGAAATCAAAAGAAAGTTTCAAGAAAATGGAAGGAAGAAAGAACGAAAACAGTTTAATAAGGAAAGTCACAAAAAGATAGAAGAAAAGAAAACAGTGCAAAAAAAAAAAAAAAAAAAAAA
>NW_026323589.1:26115-26830 GCF_001194135.2 Octopus bimaculoides
GAACAAGTTTTGGACGTGAAATACGCCTCAACAATTCTTAACAATTAAATGAGAAAAAAAAAAAAAAATTCACTTACCGTGAAGAAAGTTTTCGATACGGGATACGCCCAAAAATTTTCACAATTAAGTGAAAACAAACTTTTCACTCAAAGTGAACAAATTCTGCCCAACTGCAGGCAAACCAGTGTACAGAATCCAGTAGAGAGTCCTTGTCTGTACAAAAATATTACAAACAACAAACCCCCACTGGACCCGAAATACAAAAATGTTTACCTTGCATTTGAGCTTGACTTAATTCACCACGCTATCCAGTGTGGCCTAACCTCCTTCAGCGCTTCGACTGACAGTACGTATGCGTGTGAAGCAAGCTTCTTTATTCAATATTTTTGCCATAAAAGGCATTACACAGAGGGGGACACCACAACACATGTGGGGACATATAACAATTAAAAAAATAAAAATAAAATATGATATAATCAATGATACATGAAATTGCACATGAATAACAAATTAAAAATATGATAACATGAATGATATATGAAAATGATATTATGAAGAGTGTGCTACTCACACTCACAGAGTAACGTCACTCGCAACCTCTGAGTCCTAAGTCCTTTTTTCTTTCAGTTCAAACCTTTTTCCTCTTTCTCCATCACTTAATGACATCGTTCTCTCCTCCATTTATTCATAACCTTTTTCATCGGGAGGGGGGGGG
>NW_026323589.1:26958-28604 GCF_001194135.2 Octopus bimaculoides
GGGGGGGGGGGGGGTCTTCTAAATTTTCTGGTGTATGTTCTTTCTTTTTTTTCTTTTTTTCTTGTGGGGAAATGGGGTGAGTGGGTTTGTTGTCTGTATGGGGAGTGTGGGTCTGAGTAGTCTTGGGTAGGATGGAGTTTGACTGGGGTACCACATCACACTCAGTGTTTGTTCTCTTTTCCTTCTTTTTCCTTCTGCTCTCTGTTGCGCAAGCAACCATTTGCTGCTATGTTGGCGTGCTACAGAACTAGTCCGGGAACTGTTTGTATATATCTTGGATATAGTATTAAACTACGTCTGGTGTTCACACCCCACTTTGGAAGTTCTGGTATTGTGGGGAAGGTGAAGTAAAATTTTCATGACTGTTACTCCCGCAACTGTTCTGGCCCGGAACGGTAGCACTTTCCAACGATGAAGTATGTGTTAAATAAGCTGCCCAGAGTTAGAGGTGGGGCTAGCTTTATTTTCAACAAAATTGTGTGGAAGGTTGTCTCAGGAGAAAGATACTGTAGCGTAAAACTAACTGCCAAATTGGTACCATTTATCTTGCAATGCTTGTCAGTGGACCCTATTATGATGACTGAGAGCGTTATAAAAATATTTTGCAAGCTTTTGTCACTTAAATCTAGTGGAGAACAGATGCCTCACTATAAATGTGAAGCAGCTATCGTTTGACAAGACGAATCACATTTGTATAATCGTCATTGTAAATTCTATACCTCGCTTTTAAAGAGCACAATTGGACTTCGCAGAAAAAAAAAAATTTCATGTGATATTTCAACACTTCCACTGCAGATATTGTTGCAATTTTCAAACATATTCACTTATTCTTCAACGCGTGTTTCCATAATTCAACCTCCATCGAATATACACCTATATCTCTGTGATCGCGCCATTGATCTCAATGTTTCACTGAAATCGTTTTCTCTCAATGTCTAAAAGTAAATTCTCTGAATTCGCTATCAAATATTATCACCTCTATTTCGTTTTCTAAACAACTTCATCCAACTGCACACAATTTTGCAAAACAATTCACACCAATTTCACACCGTTGGATTTATAAGATATCGTACGCAAGGAAAAATATCCTATAATCCGATAGATCCTTATGTAGAACAAAGATATATTCAACCGTAAATTTTATACATTAGCATGGTATAGAAGGTTTTGACTAAAGCTTGTGCTGTTTATTGACTGTGTATATAAGATTATCTGCCCGCCAATATTCCATATATCGATGACGCCTGTATCATCTGTAATGCATTACAGAATAGATCAGCTATAACAGCAGACTTTTTCAAATATTCAGGCGAAATATTATTGTTGTAGAAAACCTCAAGAGTAGTGACTTCTTACATGATTCCCTTAATCTCAACATTTTCGAATTTTTCCCCATACATTAATAATTTTAAATCCCATCCACAAAATATCAGAAAACCAGTTAAGTATATTTCTCTCTAGTTCGCCAAACTCACCTCCAACATACAAAAAAAGCTTTTTCCAGATGATTCAAAATGTTATATCAATATCTTCAAGCAAAGTCGATAACAAGAATAAGATATTTTGATATCAGTATCTTACGATTCACACAAACATATACACACGCGCAAAGACACACACACACATATGTATATATATATATATAT
>NW_026323589.1:33356-34981 GCF_001194135.2 Octopus bimaculoides
ATATACACATATATGTATACACACACGCACATATAGATATAGATATAGATATATACATGCATAAATAGATAGATAGGTGGATATACGTACGTGTCTGTGCGTATATTAATACGAACGAGAACCAGTAAATATATGTGTATATATTATGTGTTTATTCATATATGTAGTAGGTTTTTGTAGTTTGTGTGTATGACCAGTGATAAAGATTAAATAGACTAGTTAGAAAAATGCGCTCGTTTGCAAGCTTCATATATATATTTATATATATACTGATACAGACATAGGGTAAAAATTAATAATTAATTGATAATTAGTAATTTTACCATGGAGTTCGGTGTGTTAAAAACCATTATCGGTAAATTTATATAGACAAAATTAAAATTTAGGGTTCAGAAAGAATTGCTTAACCACACATCGATAATTAGAAATAGCAGCCAAAACTATTATTTCTGTACTAACATACGACTCCCAAAAACAGCAATACTCGCAAACTACAAAGGCAATTTTTATCCTTTTTTGCCTTTATATTCCTAGCTGTTGATAGACTTCATTGGGTGCTGAATTGAATAGGGCAATATGCAGTTTCTTCATCTTTTCGGCTTATTGTTGAAAAGATGAGGAAACTGGGAGGCAAGTTAATTTTGAGGCATTGCATGCATAAGAACGGAACTGACTCTGGTTTCCATGGTCTGTGAGTGACTGAGATTAAAAAGTCTGCCACTGGACGGGATGCAAGTCCTTCGTAGGTCTAACTTCCCAGTTATTCCTTGAAATCATTTATATCTGAAGGGACTGGAGTAACGTGAACTGAAATGTTTTAATCAAGAACACAGCACATTACACAGTCTTGGAATCGTCACCACAACATTGAAAAGAAAAAACCACTGGCACCTCGGTCTGTCATAAAAACCAGTATTCATAATATCGACCTCTTCACCCAGTATTCAGGCATAGAAATCCCTCCCCTGGGTGGGACGATGATCCTTGGCAGGATTAACTTTCATCTATTGCTAGAACACGTTTACAGCTGACTGAACTGGAGTAAAGTATAATGAAGTGCTATGCTCAAAAACATAGCACCGGTTGGTCTGGAAATCGAATCTAATGTCATATGATCATGAATAAAACACCAACAATAATTAGCTATTAGTCGTAGATATTAAAGTTGAACGCATTAAAAGATTAGCAAGGAAAGCCCAAGAGGGACCAAAATTCTATGTAGAGACAGAGGAATGTTAGTGAAGTACATATCGAAGGTCGCCGGAAGTGGAGACTTAAGTCTTTTGAAACTAAGTAATGATGCTTTTATCAGTTACAGCATCATACATCTAAACCTTTCCTACGAAATGGTACCTAAAAGCGACGAATAAATTGACTTCCTCCAGGATATGCGTCCTCAATGATTCTCTTTAACCATTATCAGATTGTCGAATATTATTGAAGCAGAGGAAACATAATTGACAAATAAAGAAATTTGTAAATTTACTAATGAACAGTAAAATCACAATCCCGTATTTCATATGACATACAAATACTCAAAATGGTATCATACTCATAGAAAAGCGTATGTATACAATACACACACACCCACGCACACACACACACACACACACACACACACACAC
>NW_026323590.1:0-210 GCF_001194135.2 Octopus bimaculoides
ATGTATGTATGTATGTATGTAGGGATGCAAAACTTCAGAACACTCCGCCGCGTAACAATGATCTAAAACGATGAGTCCGTTAGTATGTAAAGTCAAAAATATTCTACGTTCGAAATGGACATGCGTTGAACGCTACTTGAGCAAAAGGAATATGAATTACAAAAAAAAAAAAGTTCTGTGTCAAGTACTGGGAGTCTCATGTTTAGGTGT
>NW_026323591.1:0-715 GCF_001194135.2 Octopus bimaculoides
TTTTTTTTTTTAAAGTCTTGGTACTTTATTCTATCAGACATTTTTACCGAACGACTATGTCACAGGGACGTAAACAACCAGCTCTGATTTTCAAGCGGTGGTGGGAAGGAACAGACATCAGTAAGTGTGTGCCCGCACACATACACACGACGAGCTTTCACACAATTTCCGTCTGCCATACCTCGAATACTGCTGCTCCTTGTGGTCTCCCCATACAAAACAAAACATCTCGAGGATTGAATCACCCCAGAGGGCACTCACTAAACGAATTGAAGGCATGACTAATCTTGATTACTGAGACCGTCTTAAAGCCTTGAAGCTCTACTCTCTCCAGCATCGCCGCGAGCGGTACATCATCTGTACGATGTGGAGAATATACCGCCAGCATTGTCCAAACGACCTGAACATTAGTTTCAAGGTTCATCCAAGGCTGGGACCACGGGCCATACGTCCTCTGCCCAATTCATAATCACAACATATAGGTACACTGCGGCATAATTTCTTTTCCTCAACAGGCCCTGCCCTGTTTAACATTGTCCTAAAACAGATAAAAGAGGAAAAGGATCCCATCAGCTTTAAACGGAGTCTAGACAGATTTCTTCAAGGAATACCAGATGAGCCACCCATGCCTGGATACAACTCACTCAACAAGAACTCACTACTTAAATGAACCATAAACAAAACTTGACTTAAAAAGGATTTAGATAATCCTATC
>NW_026323592.1:0-369 GCF_001194135.2 Octopus bimaculoides
AAGAAACAGCAGACAAAAAAAAAAAAGAACAGAAAGACAAAAACAGATATCAAATGCGAAAATAAAACAAGAATTTTAAAAAAGAACAACTTGTGCATATACAGCGGATATCTTGGATGAATGGCGGCGGAGTTGTGAAGATATGTTATTTCTCAAACTGAAATAGATATTTTCAATATGCAAAGTGGACAAATTTTATGGCACATACGAAGTGTACAAACAATGGATTGAACATATACACACGCCTAACTCTGTGTGTGTGTGTGTGTGTGTGTGTGCGCACACATTCATACATGCATATATATGTAATTTTATATATGTATATATATATATATATTTCAAGGTTTTTAACTTTTAAATTCGTATATT
>NW_026323593.1:0-356 GCF_001194135.2 Octopus bimaculoides
TATATATATATATGTATGTATTTTTCACGCACGCACACATACAATATACACGTGTATATACTTTCCAAGCTTCATGCTACAAATCTTCTCATCAAAGGTTTCGCAAATAAAACAATCACACATACTATCAGAGTGACACACACTTGTGTACGCACGCACGCACACGCACGCGTATGTGTGTATGTGTGTTTGTGTGTTTATCTTTGCGTTTGTGTTCGTGTGCAGCGAAGTAGTTATATGTGTTGTGTAAACTAATCTTTTGTTCCTCCATGCAATTCTATTGAAATCTCCCTTTTCACACACTTATACACACACATGTACACTCGTATACACGTATACATATGTATGCATGTATA
>NW_026323594.1:0-466 GCF_001194135.2 Octopus bimaculoides
ATATATATATATATATATATATATGCACACACACACACATACACACATGTATATCTTTACGTGTCTCATTAACAAAATGAATTAATATATGATGATAGTGCTGGTGGTGACGAAATGGAGCGAGATATTCGTTATTTGACAAAAAGGAAACTGATTTCTTCAAGTATCACTATGTGTGTGTGTGTTTGTATGTATGTATGTATGTACGTATGTATGTGTTTTAATGTACTCTTTTACTCTTTTACTTGTTTCAGTCATTTGACTGTGGCCATGCTGGAGCACCGCCTTTAGTCGAGCAAATCGACCCCAGGACTTATTCTTTGGATGCCTAGTACTTATTCTATCGGTCTCTTTTTGCCGAACCGCTAAGTTACGGGGACGTAAACACACCACCATCACTTGTCAAACGATGTTAAGGGGACAAACACAGACACACATACACACAAACATATATATATATATATAT
>NW_026323595.1:0-207 GCF_001194135.2 Octopus bimaculoides
CAGAAGCCCAACTGATCTCTAAACGAATAAAAACAAAAACACAATGAATTCCAGTAATATTACCAAAAACACGTCCTAGTAAATGGGGTCAATATAATCGACTCCCCTCTCCCCGAAAATTTCAGGCCTTGTGCATAGAGTAAAAAATATATTTTAAGGCGGCGAGCTGGCAGAATCGTTAGCACACCGGGCGAAATGCATAGCGGT
>NW_026323596.1:0-236 GCF_001194135.2 Octopus bimaculoides
TAATAGAGAAATGAAGAGAGGGAAAGTGTACTGGTTAGTGGTCAGTCAGGTTAAATTGATATGAGGAATGGGGAGGTGAGGGTGATAGAGAGAGAAAGATATGAGGTAATAAAAAGATGAGAGGATAAATTGTAAAGGAGTGTCAGGTATGTAGTGATAGAGCCTAAGTGAGGAGCAGAGAGAGGAGGTAGGGGTAGTAAAATGGTGGAATGAAGAATTTGGGAATATAGGTTAGG
>NW_026323597.1:0-418 GCF_001194135.2 Octopus bimaculoides
ATATATACTTATACACAAATACACACTCACGTACACAGTCACACAGACAAATGCACCCACATACACAGAATATCCTGTCATTACTAAAACAGTATCATTTATCATCAATACTCAATGATGACGCTCCTGGCGGTTTTGCAAGACAAGTGTTCCATAGTTGCGAAATAACGTATCAAAGTGGATTATGGTGGATTATTGAGAGATGATTGTGTACCCAGAGGAATCATTTTGGCATCAATTCTACCTGTAAATTCCTAATATATTTCCTCTCGTATTTATTTCTTGCAATACGCTATACAATTGCTTGTCTTTATTTCCTGTGCTTCGAAATTCCTTTCCCTCTTTCCTACGTCGACCTGTTTATATATATATGTGTGTATAGATATAGATATATACATATATATATGTATATATATGT
>NW_026323598.1:0-380 GCF_001194135.2 Octopus bimaculoides
TGTGTATCTATTGTCTATGCTCATATATATATGTGTGTATACGTTTATGTCCAAGTATGTGTCTGTATGTCAGTATGTCCATGCCCACATGTGAGTACGAGAAGCAGGAACCCAGGGACCAAGTCCCTGGCCCTCTACTTACCTCTCCTTACATGTATTGCAGAGAGCAAAGAGAAAGACCAGGATCAACATGGCAGCTAGCCCTCCAACTAAACCACCAGATATGATGCCGATAGTGTCTTCTTTTGGTAAAGAGGCTTCCAATAGCTTACGACCAGCTACGATACCATCCATTTTCCAAGCTGCAAAATAACAAATAACAAAAATTAAATATAATTATACTGACAGTCTGTCAATAAAGTTAACAACTGCAATTTATA
>NW_026323599.1:0-227 GCF_001194135.2 Octopus bimaculoides
CTTTAGTCAAGCAAATCAATCCCAGGAGTTACTCTTTGTCAGTGAAGACCGCTGGGCAAAATGCTAAGCGGCATTTCCTCCGTCTTTTACGTTCTGAGTTCAAATTCTGCCGAAGCAGACTTTGCCTTTCATTTGTTCGGGGGTCGATAAACTAAGTACCAGTTGCGTACAGGGATCGATCTAATCGACTGGCACCCTCCCCAAAAATTTCGAGCCTTGTGCCTAGA
>NW_026323600.1:0-325 GCF_001194135.2 Octopus bimaculoides
TTCATGTGCCACCAGCACAAGTGCCAGTAAGGCGACGCTGGTAACGACCATGCTCGAATAGTGCTTTTTATGTGCCACCAGCACGGAAGCCAGTCAACTGCTCTGGCAATGATCACGCTCAGATGGTGCTCTTAGCACTCCACTGGCACGGGTCTTATCGACAATAATAATAATAATAATAATAAGAAGAAGAAGATGAAGAATCCTTTCTATTATAGGCACAAGGCCTGAAATTTGGGGGAGAGGTAAGTTGATTACATCAACCCCAGTACTCAATTGGTACTTAATTTATCAACCCCAAAAGGATGAAAGGCAAAGTCGACCT
>NW_026323601.1:0-765 GCF_001194135.2 Octopus bimaculoides
CTTTTAGTGGAAATATGTAATGATTATAAAAGAAAATTTATGGCTTGGAGAGATGAGCTAATAGATAATATAATGTATAAAGAAGGACAGACAGGAAAGTTAAATAGAGTTAGCATTAACGTATACATATCGTTTGTATATTCAATAAATCAATGACTCATCTTGCGTTTGTTTTAAGAAAATAATTTTGTTATTCTAGACAATAAGTATATATAATGCCCGTAGACTTATAACGAGAATTCATAAGCATTGTATATATATATATTTTTCTAAACTGATCACTGTTTTCTGCTATTATATATTTATCCATACGAAAGGAAAGAAAACAAAACACATGAAAATGCTTCAAAATATTTTTTTTCGAGTGAGAGACTGAATAATATAATGGTAAACTGAACGCGTGGATATAACGAAAACATATTCATATTTCAAAAGAAGCTGCTATTGATATCGATGATCAATTGCCACTGTGTTCTGTTTATTTAAAGGCGGGAAAACAAGTTACTGCGTAAAATAACATATAAGCGAATGTCTTGGAATATTTCACTCGCTATCCAATGTAAATTCTAATTAAAGTTTTGAATTTGGTATGCACACAATGTAAATATATACTCTTATCTCTTAGTCACGTAGTATTGCTTTTGATTAAATGCGCATTGTTGCATGTTAGTTGTCAAGCAAAATAATCATTTCGGACAGTGGAATTACACTCACAGAGAAGTAATAATTTCCTACATTTAAAGAATACATTCTGCGAAAGTTGTT
>NW_026323602.1:0-344 GCF_001194135.2 Octopus bimaculoides
CCAGCAGTATATTGGATAGGTACTATCCCTTAATTAGTTGGTTTCCCAACGTCTAACTCACACAGAAATATGTATATCTATCTATCTATCTATCTATCTATATATATATACATATACATACATATATATATATATATACACGTGCACATATATATCATCATCATCATCGTTTAACGTCCGTTTTCCATGCTGGCATGGGCTAGATGGTTTGACTGGAGACTGGCAAGCCAGGAAGCCACATCAGGCTCCAATCTGATCTAGCAATGTTTCTACAGATGGTTGCCCCTCCTAACGCCAACCACCCCGAGAGTGTAATGGATGCTTTTTACATGCCACCAGCATGG
>NW_026323603.1:0-468 GCF_001194135.2 Octopus bimaculoides
CAGTTTCCGTCTACCAAATCCACTCACAAGGCTTTGGTCGGCCCGAGTCTCTGAGACTCCTGTAACGGGTCATGGGTCTTGACTTCTCTCACAACTAATGGGGGTAACATATGTAAGTCCAGAAAACGATTTGCTGTATAAACCCCCAAATATCATACAATCATTTCAAATAAATAATGTCTGTCAAACATAGCATGTCTTCTACACTATGGCAGACAATAGCCGCAATAATCCCCAAGTATAATTTCTTCACCTAAATTAAATGTCACCTTAGTCTTCGTGTTAAATAATGCAAAGGGGTTAAAGTGGTGTATTCACTTTATATAAAGATTAATAAATGAAGACGCATTGAAGTAGTGATGTCAGAGTAAAGAGAGAATTAATTGCTATTAATGAAACTATGCTTTCTTTTATTTCCCACTAGCAGAGCCACCCGGCGTTGCCCGGGAATGAAATTGTTGCTTATTG
>NW_026323604.1:0-225 GCF_001194135.2 Octopus bimaculoides
ATGGAGTTCTTTTTCGTTTTCTCAAGTTCATGTGGAATCGCTTCATTGAAAATAGAAAGCCTCACTATAACTCCGTAGTTATATGTTTATCATCTGCACTTCTGTATGTAGTAATCCATATACTCATCCATTCCTACACACATACATACTTATGCACAAACATACACACATATAAGTATACATATCTATATACTTATATATATATATATATATATATATATATAT
>NW_026323605.1:0-268 GCF_001194135.2 Octopus bimaculoides
AGCTGTTGTGGTAGCAGACCACGAAACATGGTTGAAATTCCTCCTCACAGTGTAGCGTAACAGATTCTCAGGGAGTGTGATACAGAGAAGAAAAGCGGGGGAAAGAGAGAGGGTGAGAAAAGAAAAGAAAGAAAGAGAATGAATGTATCTCGATACTCGACTGGATGTTTGTTGGAAGATGAAAGACAAGCTTAACTTTAGTAGGGATGTGAATCGGGAACACACAGACACACGCACAGACAAACACACTGACACACACTGACACACA
>NW_026323606.1:0-420 GCF_001194135.2 Octopus bimaculoides
GTGTGTATAGATGTGTGTATATGTGTGTGTTAATATGCATGTGTTTGTGCGTGCAAGAAAGCAGCCAACCAAACTTAACTTTACGCTTCAAACACAACAACTGACCTAAATACCATCAGCACCACCACCATGATGATGATGGTGATGGTGATGATGATAATGGTGGTGGTGGCGATGGTGGTGGTGGTGGTGGCGATGGTGGTGGTGGCAGTGGTAGCGATGGTGGTGGTGATGATAGTGGTGGCAACGGCAATGATGACAATGACAGTGATGTTGATGGTGGTGATGTTGATGGGGGATGCTGACGACGGTGATGATGATGATGGTGTTGACGATAACAAAATGACCGTGGTGATTAATTATGATGGTAACGACGTTGATGATGATGATGATGATGATGATGATGATGATGATGATGAT
>NW_026323607.1:0-506 GCF_001194135.2 Octopus bimaculoides
ATATGTATGTATGACACACACACGCATACATATATGTAATTTTTTATTCATTCATTCTTTTGCTTCAATCATTAGATTGGCTATGCTGGAGCACCTCCTTTTAGTCGGAGAAATCGAGCCCTGGATTTACTCTTTGTAAGCCTGGTGCTTATTCTATCGGTTACTTCTGCCGAACCGTTAAGTTAAGGGGATATAAACACAACAATATCAAAGGAAGAATACTTCATGAAAACATTAAGTCCGAAAATAAAGCGGAAATAGTTAATAGTACCACTTCTACAAAAATAACAACCTCCTCTTTCTTAAATTACATTATACAAGAACAAGTATGTTTGAAAAGATAATCGAAAGCGCTCATATGTGCCAGAAAGACACCTCTAAAATGTTTAGTGACGTTCTGATGATGAATTTACAACTTTAAAAGAAAAAAAAATTTGTTTGAAAAAATCTGTTTTGTACTCAGTAAAACTATGCCAAGTGATTATTACAAAACCTTTTATATATAT
>NW_026323608.1:0-886 GCF_001194135.2 Octopus bimaculoides
TATTAGAAGGCGCCTGTCTTAGAGTTTAGTGTATTCCGTTCGGTATCGAAGGGTCGCGAGTTCGATTCCCGGAGGCGTGTTGTATCCTTGAGCAAGACAGTTTATTTCACCTTCCTCCAGTCAACTCAACTTGCAAAAATGAATAGTACCTGCATTTTCAGGTGGCGAGCTGGCTGAATTGTTAGCATGCCACGCGAAACGCCCAGCGGTATTTCGTCTGTCTGCATGCTCTGAGTTCAAATTTCGTCGAGGCCGACCTTATCTTTCATCCTTTCGGGGTCGATAAATTAAGTACCAGTGAAACGCTGGGGTCGATGTAATCAACTTAATACCTCTCACCACAAAATCCAGGCTTTGTGCCTATAGTAAAAAAAGAAGGATCTGTTTAAGCGTCAAATTTATTTAAAAAGTCACGGAAAATAAGAAAAACAATTGGAGAGGGTGAGAATATTAGTTTTCTTGATTATTTTTCTTTTGCTTCTTCCTTCTTCAATTTTTTTGGGCCGTGTTTTATCTTATTTTCTTGCTGTCCAGCATTCTTGTTTCTCAAAATATATTTAACGCATAAACAGAGGCTGAAAGGTTACTTTCAAATAAATGGCACATTTTGTCAATATGCCTGATTAAGTCTCATAAAATATCGAAACTACTAGAAGCTCTTTCGGTTGTGGATTTAAATTGATATTTATCTCTCAATTGATGAGGTACATTTTCTGCTGATTCTACCTCTGTTGGATCTATAAACTATATATATATATATATTCATATATTCTTCTTTTCGTTTAGTTGTTCCAGTCATTTGACTGCGGCCATACTGGAGCACCACCTTAAAGGGTTTAGGACTTATGCTTTAAAGTCTACTATTTATTCTATCGGTGTCATTTGC
>NW_026323609.1:0-288 GCF_001194135.2 Octopus bimaculoides
CACTAACCATTCTTCTATCCCTAGTTTCCTCATTGACCACCAGATGAGGGGTCAGGGGACCTTGTCAAAGGCTTTCTCCATGTCAACGAAAGCCAGGTACAGAGGTTTATCCTTGGCTAGGTATTTCTCCTGAAGCTGTCTTACCAGAAATATAGCATCAGTGATGCTTTTCCCAATATATATATCTATATATATATCCCCATATATATATATCCCCATATATATATATATCCCCATATATATATATATATATATATCCCCATATATATATATCCCCATATATATATA
>NW_026323610.1:0-278 GCF_001194135.2 Octopus bimaculoides
TATATATATATATACATATGTGCATGTATTTTCATATTTATGTATGCATACATATATACATATATATATATATATACATACATATATGTAAGTTCGTACTAATATATATGTGTGTGTGGGGAAGTGTATGTGTATACACATATACACTTTATTTCAATATTTACGTACACCCAAAGACATTCGCATGCAGATATTTCAGTTAGTTAAAGTAGCTGATAGATAGGTAGGCAGACAGACAGACAGACAGACAGACAGATACATACATACATACATACATA
>NW_026323611.1:0-206 GCF_001194135.2 Octopus bimaculoides
CCCTTGTTTGTCCCTTCTATGTTTAGCCCCTTGTGGGAAATAAAGAAATATATGTATATGTGTGTGTATGCTTGACAACCGATGTTGGTGTGTTTACATCCCCATAACGTAGCAGTGCAGCAAAAGTGACTGATAAAGAATAAGTCCTGGGATCGATTTGTTCAACTAAAGGCAGTGCCCCAGCATGGCCGCAGTCAAATGACTGA
>NW_026323612.1:0-244 GCF_001194135.2 Octopus bimaculoides
ATTCACTATAGCAAAGCGACTCATGCTCTGTATATTACCTACACACATACATATGTACGTACATGTTATCTGAGTATCACCTACAGCAGTCGATTACAAATGAACATTCTCTTCTAATCGAGTGATAAGTTGATACATGTGTAACATTGTGTAATGTAACGACTTGAAATAGAAGCATTAGATGCCTTCGAAACATCAGTAATAGTTTAGTGATAATTTTCTAATAATGTATGTATGTATGTAT
>NW_026323612.1:332-539 GCF_001194135.2 Octopus bimaculoides
TATGTATGTATGTATGTATGTATGTATGCATGTACGAAGTGGTATAAAAAAATTCCTGAACTAGTTTTGCAGCGAGCCAACAGATGGCAGCATACGGTTGCGTGCGCAGTGAGAGCTAGTAGCAACCTTCATGAGGCAGTGTGCCGAGTGACATAGCTGTGTTTACTTCGCAAGTTGTGAAATTTGTGTTTTTGTGATCATATGTAT
>NW_026323613.1:0-328 GCF_001194135.2 Octopus bimaculoides
TCTATCTATCTATCTATCTATCTATCTATCTATCTATCAGTACATACATACATACATCATCCATCCATCCATCCATCCATCCATCCATCCACCCATCCATCCCTACATACATACACACATTCACAAAGATATGTATGTGCATGTATGTGTGCGTGCGTGTATATATGTGCTTGTACATATATATGCATATATATACATGCATACATATATATATATATGCATATATATATGTACATATATATATACACATACATATATGAACACACACATACACAGATATATATAAAGATATATATACATACATATACACACGCACATATATATACAT
>NW_026323614.1:0-206 GCF_001194135.2 Octopus bimaculoides
TATGTATGTATGTATGTATGTATGTATGTATGTATCGATATCATGAATGTATGGCTGGATGTATCTATGTACGGATGGTGGGTGGATACATAGACAGATGAACGAATATACGTATGTATGTACGTATGTATGTATGTATGTACATATGTTCGGGTGTGTATGTCGGTACGGATAGATAGATAGATAGATAGATAGATAGATAGATA
>NW_026323615.1:0-302 GCF_001194135.2 Octopus bimaculoides
ATCTCTATTCCTATCACATCCTCTCTCTCTCTCTCTTTCTCTATCTATCTGTCTATCTACCTCGTACTCTGTACACACTCTCTATTCCTGTACATTCGCTCTACTTCGTATTCTCCCTCCCCTCTTTATTCTCTTTTCTTTCTTCCTAGTAGTATTTCTCTATACTTTAAGATAACCTCTCTCTCAAACACCGTGCACCATGGATACCAGCAGACGAATCTTTGTACAGCGCCAGGTCGAGGCTAACAAGAAGAGGAAGATGCGCCGAAACTGGCAATTGGATGAAATTCGCCTTCTTGTAC
>NW_026323617.1:0-295 GCF_001194135.2 Octopus bimaculoides
GAGTATGTAGTGGTAGTATTAAGTGGATAGAGAGGGGAAAAGAGATGTGTATGTTAAAATGAAGAGAGAGGTCAAAGGAAAAGATGAGAAAAGAAGGAAAGAAAGAAGAGAAAATGAAAACGTGTAAAGAAGTGAAAAAGGAGTGTTGGTGGTCAAGATATTATGAAGGGGAATGGGAGAGGAGTAGGGGAGAGGTAGGAAGAGATAAGTAATGAATATGTGTGAGGTGGGCTGATATGTTAGAATGGCATTAAGGGATGGGTACAGAAAAGGTATAGGAGGAGTATTTTCTAAA
>NW_026323618.1:0-287 GCF_001194135.2 Octopus bimaculoides
ATATATATATATATATATATGCGTGTGGCTTGTTCACTTAAAGGAATGACCTCCTTGATACAGTTTAACTTATCGCACATAAATGTGTATGTGTGCAAGTACATATGTATGTGTGTGACTATGTCTGTGTA
Organism: Octopus bimaculoides; assembly: GCF_001194135.2. Classification (NCBI taxonomy): domain Eukaryota; kingdom Metazoa; phylum Mollusca; class Cephalopoda; order Octopoda; family Octopodidae; genus Octopus; species Octopus bimaculoides. Next base: position 132 of record NW_026323618.1, read on the forward strand.
TGTATAAATACATATGACCACTTGACCAGTAGCCTTCCTGACACAGATTTCCTTCTTTACTACAAGGATGTGTGTGTGTGTGAGTCAAATGCAAGTAGCATTCGTGATATATATATATACACATACATGCATATATATATATATATATATATATAT
>NW_026323619.1:0-102 GCF_001194135.2 Octopus bimaculoides
AATTTGTGATGGCACCTGTGCCCAGCATCGCCTTTCTGGCATTTGTGCCCACGGCATGTCTAAGGATTTTCGAGCGAGATCGTTGGCAGTGCCCCTGGACTG
>NW_026323619.1:112-254 GCF_001194135.2 Octopus bimaculoides
TGTCTAAGGATTTTCGAGCGAGATCGTTGGCAGTGCCCCTGGACTGGCTCCAGAAAATGTCAGAAAGGGTTGGCTGAGAATTTCTACAACTTCAACAGCCCCTATTCCTGGCCTCATAATTTCCCCAATTGTAATCCAATGG
>NW_026323619.1:342-475 GCF_001194135.2 Octopus bimaculoides
CCAACTGCCTGCCCTGCTTGCAAAATCAAGGCCAAACTGGGACCAAGATCAAGAAAGTGTTTGAAGATCTTCCCAGGGACACAGTGAAGAACACACGTTCTGCTTCTGGATCTGTCTTGAGGCCATGATGGAA
>NW_026323620.1:0-276 GCF_001194135.2 Octopus bimaculoides
ACACACTTTTCCTGAAGCTGTCTAGCTGAGAAGATCACATCGGCAGTGCCGCGTCCCACACGAAAACAAGATTGACTATCTGGAAGAACACTTTCTGGAAGAACACTTTCTGGAAGAACACTTTCTGGAAGAACACTTTCTGGAAGAACACTTTCTGGAAGAACACTTTTATGGAGAGTTAGCTAAAGGAGAACGACCTCCAGATAAACCAAAAAAGAGATATAAGGACTTGCTGAAGGTTTCTTTGAGAGATGCCAACATCTCTCCCAACACATG
>NW_026323621.1:0-695 GCF_001194135.2 Octopus bimaculoides
CAAGAGAGATGATTGCGCTGGTATGGTCATGTGGCAAGAATGAATGAGGACAGCTGTGTGAAAAAGTGTCACACCCTTGCAGTTGAGGGAACCTGTGGAAGAGGTAGGCCCAAGAAGACCTGGGATGAGGTGGTGAAGCATAACCTTTGAACATTAGGCCTCACGAGGCAATGACTAGTGACTGAGACCTTTGGAAATATGCTGTGCATGACAAGACCCGGCAAGCCAAGTGAGACCAAAATTCAAGGCCTCTGCTAAGGATGTAGCCAGCCCACTTATGCGTACCTTTCCTTCATTGGACACTAAACTCCACTTGCAAAGACCTGTTGAGGCAAGTGAAATCGAAATCGAACTAAATTCAACGACTGGCACCCATGCCAACGTCTCCTTCATTGGACACTAAACTCGGCTTGCGAAGACCTGTTGGGGCAAGCGAAAGCGAAATCGTGATGGCACCTGTGCCAGTGGAGCGCTAAGAGCACCGTCTGAGCATGATCATTACCAGCGTTGCCTTCCTGGCACTTGTGCTGGTGGCACGTGAAAAGACATTCAAGCAAGATCGTTGCCAGTGCCATTTAATCCTTCAGCATTCAGATTATTCTGTAAAACATAATACTTATTTATTCACATTGAAAACATTCGAGCGTGATCGTTGCCAGTGCCGCTGGACTGGCTCCTGTGCAGGTGGCACGTAA
>NW_026323622.1:0-473 GCF_001194135.2 Octopus bimaculoides
ATATAATATAATATAATATAATATAATATAATATAATGTGAATGTCAGTGCGTCAGTGTGTCACACTTTTTCAACTTTACTCCTCGAGACTGTAGCCCAAGATATCATACCGTTTTGGAATCAGGCTGATTCCGCGCCAAATCCTGAAATTTGAGATTCTCAAGTTTTCATTACTGTGATTGTTTTCGGCGATTTTTTTACGTGACTTTTTGCGACAAAGTTTTTTTGTACGGTAACATTTTTTATAATCTAAAGGCTAACTCTCTGAGTAAATTAAAAACATTCGGACTGAATCAGGACCTGCAATCCTGAGATTTGGGATTCCTATGTTTTCATTACTTCGATTGTTTTCGGCGATGATCATCATTGGGATATGACTTTGGAGGAAGTAATTGCAACAAATTCTCCAAAACAAGTCAGAGATCTGTTTGCAGATCTTCCCATTCAGGGTCAGTTGCTTAAAAGCTATATAC
>NW_026323622.1:1265-2128 GCF_001194135.2 Octopus bimaculoides
AAAATGAAAACAGAACACAAAGAATTCCGCGGTACACGTGTTTCAAGCTTTATACCCAAACAGTCGTTGCATCATTATGTGAGTATATAATTGATAGAAAGGATGGTTTAAAGCTATCTTCAGCCGTAAACATTATCAGTCCCAAGATTACATCACAAAGAAAAAAGAAAAAGAGAGAGAAAAAGGAAAAGTCCACTTAGTAATATGCTTATCCTTTAAATTGTTATATCTACATAAAAGTTCCTTGGTAATCAAAAATCTGTCCATATTGTACCGCCGCCTTTGTATGTTGCATTATCAAGAGCGTCAAGGAAAGAAAATATAAAAGTATCAACCGAGATAAATGAAAAGGGTCCATTTGCTGACAGTTGTGTCTGCAAAAAAATTCTACGGTGATGTGACATTCATCACTCTCTTTTAATTGAAATGTATTTAAGTTTCTTTTTAATTGCCAGGAAAGGGACACTGGAAACACTTAAGACGTCTATAAGTGAATATAATGAAACAACAATTTAGCAAAACACAACTCTTCATATTAGTAAATGTAATTCATTAATTCCCACTAGAGCATCTATTTTCAAATTCACTCAAGTGAAGATTCATGAATATTTTCCGTTATACTGACCTTACGACTGCTTACTACTACCTACCATATTTCTCACTTGAATTACTTCTTCCCCCCTTCCTTCTTGTCTTTAGGCTTGACCTCTTAATCCATACACACATCTCTCACTCGATTCGGACTATCCTTTGAGAAAACAACGCACAGAGTACACTGGATACGATATGATATATATCCACCTTTTATCTCCTGAAAATACCCACAAGGATTCTTTACATGGATGTTCACTGTTGGAATGGAA
>NW_026323623.1:0-238 GCF_001194135.2 Octopus bimaculoides
ATACCTAAGAATTTAACTAATAAGAAAAATAATAAAGTACATTTTAATAGCAGACTACATGCTAACCTGTGTTAGTAAATAGTAATGGCGAAGCAAATGATATAAATAAAAAGTATTCCAGAACAAAAAGAACTACCAATCATAATGATAATATTGTTCTGGGAAATAATAGTAATCAGAGTATACCCTATATTCACTCACACAATAAATTTAAGAGGAAAAATAAAAACTCTATCTG
>NW_026323624.1:0-434 GCF_001194135.2 Octopus bimaculoides
ATTATTATTATTATTATTATTATTATTATTATTATTATTATTTCAAATTCTGCCACTAGGGCAGCCATTTTGGGGGAGGAGATGTGTCGATTACATAGCCCCTAGTGCTCAACTGGTACTTAATTTATCGACCCTGAAAGGATGAAAGACAAAGTCGGCTTCCGCAGAATTTGAACTCAGGGCGTAATAATAATAAGGATTTCAAATTTATGCTACAAGAGCAGCTTGGGGGAGGGGATTAAGTCGATTACATCCACCCTCGAATTCAACTGGTACTTATTTTATCGACCCCGAAAGGATGAAAGGTTAAATTCGACCTCGGTGTAGTTTGAACTGAGAATGCATCGACGTGACAAATACCGCTAAGCATTTCGTCCAGGTCGCTAACAATGTTGCCAGCTCTTCACATTAATAATAATAATAATAATAATAAT
>NW_026323625.1:0-410 GCF_001194135.2 Octopus bimaculoides
AACAAGTGTTCAGCATAAGCCCACATTTCAGATATCTCCGGACACTGAACGATAGCGTGAGGGACGGTTTCCCTGTCTCCCCCGCATCTTGGACAGATCGGCGACTGATGCTTACCGTGTCTTGCAAGCTTATCCCAAACGGGCAAGGCACCTCTAGCATTGCCGTAACAAACTCCTCTAGACCTGGTTCTCTCGGAATGCCACTCAACCTCCGCAGTAATGGCTCGAGAGCTACCACATACAAAAGCGGTGAGAGCGGACATCCTTGACGAACCGAGCGTCTGATACAGAACGGCTTCGAAAGGAAACCGTTCACCCGAACTATCGAGTCAATGTTGTGGTACAAAGAAATAAACTACTTGAGGAAGCCAAGGCCCAAGCCGAACTGCGCAAGCACAGTCGCCAGGTAT
>NW_026323626.1:0-488 GCF_001194135.2 Octopus bimaculoides
CTCACGGACATAAGATCATGAGTTCGATTTCCGGCGGCTCGTTGTGTCCTTGGGCAAGACACTTTATTTGGTCCAGTCCCCTCAGGAGGCAAAAATGAGATGCACCTGTTATTCAAATGACCGGCCTTGTCACATTCTGCGTCATGCTGAATTTCCCAGCAAACTACATTAAGGGTACACTTGTCCGTGGAGTGCTCAGTCATTTGCACGTTAATTTCACTAGCAGACTTTTGTGTAGATCGGATCAACTGGGACATTTGTCGTCGTAACCGACGGAGTGCCGGTTGGTTAGTTTTCATGTATGTTCGGTTACCAGCTTCAGTTATTAGGCGTGACTAAGTGGTGAGAAGTTTGCTCCCCAACCACATGGTTCTGCGGTCAGTGCCACTGCGTGTCACCGTGTGGAAGTGCCTTCTACCATAACTCCTGGTCTTTTGAGCGGGTATAGTAGATAGATATGTATATATATATATATATATATATATATA
>NW_026323627.1:0-640 GCF_001194135.2 Octopus bimaculoides
AAGAGTAAGAGAAGAAAATATACCATCTCGACTATGCTGCTGTTCAACAGTTTGCAAAATTTGTGTTGCTTATCTTCAAATTTTATTCACCAAATCTCTTGCTTTTGTTTTTGCTTTTTACCCTACCAAATTCTGGTGCCTCAAACATTTTAAGTACCACATTTAATCTTTTGATTAAATCTATATTCTTATTCTACACACATATATATATATAGGCGCAGGGGTAGCTGTGTGGTAAGTACCTTGCTTACCGACCACATGGTTCCCAGTTCAGTCGCACTGCGTGGCACTTTGGGGAAATGTCTTCTACTATAGCCTCGGGCCGACCAAAGCCTTCTGAGTGGATGTGGTAGACGGAAACTGAAAGAAGCCCGTCGTATATATATGTGTGTGTGTGTGTGTCTGTGTATGTGCGTGTGTGTTTGTGTGTCTGTGTTTGTCCCCCACCCATCATCGCTTGATAAGCGGTTCGACAAAAGAAACCGATAAAATAAGTGCTAGGCTTACAAAGAATAAGTCCTGGTGTCGATTTGTTCAGCTACAGGCGGTCCTCCAACATGGCCATTCTCAAATGTCTGAAGCAAGTAAAGAATAAAATAATATATGTATATATATATATGCATATACATATACACACACA
>NW_026323628.1:0-321 GCF_001194135.2 Octopus bimaculoides
ATATATATATATAGGGACAGTTGTTCTTGAAGTACATAAAGCTCTAAAAAGTAGCCCGTAGATACTGGGTTGAGAAACTCACATACGTGTGTGTGTGTGTGTGTATGTGATTCTTTGTTTGTGTTTGTGGATGTGTGTTATGTATCATTACATGTCAGCATTTTTCTGTCTTTGTATGGATATTTTTTCCATTAAAACCGATGTTTCAGCATGAAACTTGTGATAGAAGTTATTTAATCGATACTCAGAGATGAATATTGCAATCGAGTACGACATACCTACACACACAGATTCATAGGTGTATAACCACGCGCATATATC
>NW_026323629.1:0-340 GCF_001194135.2 Octopus bimaculoides
AATTGAATGCTTTACACATTAATGACCAGAGAATAAGAGAGAGAAAGAGACAAACAGGCCCCTCGAGGGAGTTGAACCACAAGTGTTGCAGGTCATACACTTGTTTTACCAATTACAAATTTATCGCTGAAATGTCTGTAGGTGCTAATTGCAAGATTAATTTGTTCAGAATCTCTTGGCTGTAATTAGCAAAATGGTTGTTTGGTAGATGAGAGTTGCAGGGTTTAATTCTCATGAAACCTGTTCACCTTTGACTCTCTATGGGGTGGGGGTGGGGGAAGGCTATACATTTATCTTACCCTATTTATCGATTTATTTATACACATACACACGTATGTAC
>NW_026323630.1:0-163 GCF_001194135.2 Octopus bimaculoides
GAATCTTGGAGCAGGAAGCAACATTCGTAAAACTTTTCCGAAGACTCGACTATATACATTTGGCAAAATCAAGCGTGTCAGTCTATGTTTATAAATGTTAGTACATGTATTTGTGCGTGTATATATATATGTATGTATGTATGTATGTATGTATGTATGTATG
>NW_026323630.1:219-987 GCF_001194135.2 Octopus bimaculoides
GTATGTATGTATGTATGTATGTATGCATGCATGTATGAACGCATGTAATATGCATATATGCATTGTACATGCATGTATGTATGCATATGTACATGCATGTACATACATGTATGTGTATGTATGTATGTATGTATGTATATATGCATGTATGCATGTACGCATATAATATGCATGTATGCCTATGTGCATGCATGAATGTATGTATGTATATATTTATGTGTGTTAGTGTTTTTCTATTTGTTATTTTGGTTGATGTTCTTATTTACAGTTTTGCTGTGAATGTTTAAGTTAATATTGTCACCAATTTCTGTCACAATTGATTATTTTTCTAAGAGTGTGTGTCAGATTCTTTTTTTAGTGTTATTAGAAATGGTTTTTACTAGACTTTTTTTAAAAAGCTTTTCAAATATTTTATTCACTCCACAAATTTGTTTCGGTTGCCAATTGCATTTATTTATGCTGGCACTCCTACTTCTGTAGAAAACATCTTCTCCCATTACTCAATTTGAAATATGGCTAAATGAAACAAAAATGGTATGATAAACGTCTATCCTGTCCAAACAAGGACGAGACATAAACTATTAGATGAAATTTAGGAAGAAAAAGACGGAATATCATTCAAACCCGAAGAACTCATAGACTCGTATTGGGTGGGAAAACAATATAAGAGAACTATTGACCTCTATTTCTGACTTCAAGAAAACTAACATTGGAGTATCTGTACGCTGTACCTTGAAAAGCAGCCGCAAGAGAGGTAAGCGCTGTTCA
>NW_026323631.1:0-373 GCF_001194135.2 Octopus bimaculoides
ATCTGTGCGTGTGCGAAAGTCTGCGAGTGTGTGTGTGATAACAGAACGTAGGGGAGGAGGGAGAGAATGGAAGGGGAGGAGGAGAGACGGGAAGAGGGATGAGGGAGAGATAGGGAGAGTGAAAAAGACAGTGGGAGAGAAAAATAGACTGACAGGACAGATGGAGAGAGAGCTAGTCAGACAGACAGGCAAAGAGAGAGAGAGAGATAGGGTTGGATGGACAGACAGATACACAGGTGTATACACGTGTCATTATTTAAACAAAGGAATAAAGAAGTTTAAGAATAAACACAAAGAGTTTATTTGAGATCCACCTCTGTATTTGTGAGTGGCTGAATGGAAGTGTGTGAATGTACAAATATAGATCGATGGT
>NW_026323632.1:0-704 GCF_001194135.2 Octopus bimaculoides
TACTGTTATTTCTTGCATGCGCACGTGGTCCTTTCCTTGAACATGGTAATCCCACAAAAGCAGAATAAGCGATGCATGCAAAGGAGCTACAGACATAATTATCAAGGTCCCCTCACCTGATGACCTGAAACTAAGACTAAGACCAATAATAGCAGTTCCAGTATGTGAAACCCACCACCTCAGTAGCTTCTTGGACACTCTACTGAAACCCTTCCTAAAACACATCAAGAGCTTTATAAGGGATGACCTGGACATGCTAAACCACCTCCCAAAAGCGGTCAATGAAAAAACACTACTAGTATCCTTTGACGTAGTCAACCTATATTCAAACATCCCCCACACTTTAGGAATAGAAGCCATCACTTTCTGGTTAGAACTCCCCTCTTGCATTAAAAAAGAACTTAGATTTATCCTAAAAAATAATTATTTTATATTTAACAACGAATACTTCCGACAAAAATCGGGAACTGCAATGGGAACACGGACTGTGCCTACTTTTGCAAACCTGGTAATGGGCTATCTCGAGATTAAACTATACCAGAGAACACTCAAGAAATATGGAAGCTCCTTTTCCACATACATACAAAACAGCTGGAAAAGATATCTCGATGACACTTCTAAATGGAATAAACGAAAACCTCCAATTTATGATGGAATACAACAATCAACAACTACTGTTTTTAGATATCCTCATAAAGAAAGTC
>NW_026323633.1:0-373 GCF_001194135.2 Octopus bimaculoides
TCTGTTAGAACAAACTATACTGTGATAGATACCACGAGAGAAACTCTCATATTGTCTTTTAGTGCAAAATGCATTCTCGTTTATATCACTAGCAGGGGAGATAAATCCCCACGACCTCCAGCACCAAGACTAGCAGATCACACAGTTTTGACCTTCCCTGGTCTTATCGATGATGGATGCGAGACTGCTAGAGACAACAGCAATTCATCTCCATGCCAGTACATGCACTGGTGTCGTGATTAGCCATTGAGCTTGTTAAAAAATATATATATTAACAACAGAGGCAATATCAATACCAATGATATCTTCACTTAAATGTGGATGTTCTGTAGGAACAAACTATACTGCAAAAATAACCACGAGAGAAACTCCC
>NW_026323635.1:0-536 GCF_001194135.2 Octopus bimaculoides
TAGACGAAATACCGCTAAGCATTTCGTCCGGCGTACTAACGTTTCTGCCATCTCATCGCTGGTATTAGCATGTGCCAAACAAGGTACATGACAACGACTAGGCTACAATCATCTGGGATATGCCTGTTCAAACTGACAAAGAAATAGAAGCTAATCACCCAGACTTAATAATCAAATATTGGAAACAAAAAACTCCGGCATACTGATAGACATTGCAGTCCCTTTTGACCAAAATATTGCCCAAAAAGAAGTACAAAGACCTCGAAATTCAGGTATTCAAGATGTGAGGCATAAAGGTGAAAACAATACCAGTAATAATTGAAGCATTGGGCATGATAAAAAAGATATGAACACAAATGAAGAAGCTATACCTGGACCCTCAACACTATACACTATGCAAAAAATAGCCCTGCTAAGAACAGCCACATCCTACGCAAGACACTATCAATTCAATAATACAATCCACAAAACAAGACACACTCTATATAGCAAATATCCAATAAAATAAAACAACCACCGACAGACCGACTACCCAA
>NW_026323636.1:0-1137 GCF_001194135.2 Octopus bimaculoides
ATATATGCACAGTTACATGTATGTAATGTTTTTTTAAAAATTTCATATATGAAAATCTATACGCTCTCCAATGGTTTTGCATTGAAATTTACCTCAGGTTGCAGAGCAGCTGTAAGTTTGGCTTCTACTTCGGAATATTCTTTATTCTTGGGAAACGTTTATCATCTTCCATATTCCAAACAATATTCCATTATCAATTGATTTAACAAAAGGAAAAAAAGGAAGAATTCTATTTAATCCTTTACCTAACCAAATGAGATGGATGTCGGAGGAATAAAAGAGAATGATGAACAGGAATGGACAATATTCTTGCCAGTTTAGAAACACTCATATGGAGGCAATGAATTCTTTACAGACTTGATCTAATCAAAATAATGTTCTTAATTGCTACATTGTAACCAGTTTATAATTGTTTGGAAGAAGGCAATTATTTATTTACAAAGCAATGTCGCACCGATGAAGAAAAATCACACGTTATTTTTCTACTGTGCTCTGGTAGTTATCAAATTGTGAGGATAATTCATATCAAGTTGTTGAAGATATTTAATCTGTTTGCACTAGCAGTTCTCTCCTACTCTACCTCAACCTTCACAAACTCATATATCATTGGTTCTCTACTATTCACTATATCTGCCCTTCATCCTTACCTAATTTTTACAGTTGTCTCCTTTTACTTAATCCCTATCTATCACTCTCATTAAACTCTCTTGCAACCTCTAGCCAACCATACTCCTGGATCCTTTCTCCCCACTTCTTATTTCTTTATTGCCCACAAGGGGCTAAATATAGAGAGGACAAACAAGCACAGACAAAGGGATTAAGCCGATTACATCGACCCCAGTGCATAACTGGTACTTCATTGATCAACATATTCAGGGTAAAATCTGACAGGAGGTATGAAGAATAAACAAATACATTATTAGGAGAGTATTGTAGTTCGCTTGAAGTATTGTGTATTGTTTGTAAAGAATGAAAAAGTTTAGAATAGTACAACAATGCACGAAGGAACAAAGAATGGACTATATACCTGTTGTTATTTGGCCATCTATAGTCCGATGATATTTCGGAATTACGATTCCTTCAGATCTTCTTAGCTGGAGTCTCTGCTATATATATATCTATATCTATATATCTATA
>NW_026323637.1:0-296 GCF_001194135.2 Octopus bimaculoides
GAAGACCTGTTGAGGCAAGTGAAATCGAAATCAAATCAAATTCACAAATTTGATGACTGGCACTCATGCCAGTGGAGCGCTAAGAGCACCATCTGAGTGTGATCACTGCCAGAGCAGGTGACTGGCTTCCATGCCAGTGGCACGTACAAAGCACCATTCAAGTGTGATCGTTACCAGCGTCGCCTTACTGGCACTTGTGCCTGTGGCACATGAAAAAACATTTGAGCGAGGTTGTTGCCAGTGCCACTAGACTGGCTCCTGTGCAGGTGGCATGTAAAAAACACCATTTGAGCATG
>NW_026323638.1:0-270 GCF_001194135.2 Octopus bimaculoides
TCAATAGTCACTCATTAAGCTAAAATTGTGAGAAAATCGATTAGTAAACGTATGTGTGTTTCTACACGCTTACGCGTAGAAAGGGAGTTCATCTAATCTCTCTGTCTCCTTCTCTCCACTATCTCCCTCTGTAGATATGTGTGTGTTTATATGAGTGTGTGTATATGTATATACGTAGATATACACACATATACATACATATATGCATACATATACACACCTATACATACATATAGATATATATATATACATACATATATACATACATAC
>NW_026323639.1:0-176 GCF_001194135.2 Octopus bimaculoides
GAAGAAGAAGAACAACAACAACAACAACAACAACAACAACAACAACATGAACAACAACAACGACGACGACAACGACATCGAAAAGTACCTTATGAATGAGAAACCAGATTCGAAATTTCCCCAAGACACCTGATGAAGGCTGGAGAGTATATCAGCCGAAATGTTGTGCTAACAAC
>NW_026323639.1:308-963 GCF_001194135.2 Octopus bimaculoides
TCTTATAGTCTTAAAATTGGAGGGCATGGAGGCGTCACTGAATACCTGAAAGTATTGTCTTTCAGGTGCAAACTACATATAGATAGACAGACAGACAGACAGACAGACAGATATTCTGTGATTTCGTGTCTCAGATTTTTTAGAGTCGTAGTAGTACTGTCATGAAATGCGGAGTTTCTTGGAGAATTTGTGAAACTGAAGTTCAACTCTTTCGAACGATGACAACAAAGGAAAAAGCATAAAAGACAAACAGAAAGGAATAAAGAGAGAAAGATGGAATGAAAGAAAATATATGACACAGTACAAAGTTGGCGTTTTATTTATCGACTGTGAAGAAATGAAGGCATTGTCGACCTCCGTGGGATTGGAATTCGGAACGTAGAGTACCAGAACGATGTATTCAAAGCGATTGCTCATGTGTCCGTTGTAGATATTCTGATCATAATCAGAAAGGACTCTAATATTGAATGGTGTTCGTAAAAGATGATGGATGGGCGTTGTGAGATGGCTAAGCCATGTGATATGAAGAAGTTGATAAATGAGAACTAAATAAATCAATAGATAGAATGTTAGGCATGATGGAATGAAAATTAGACACGAATATTTCTCTCTCTCTCTCTCCCTCTCTCTTCTCTCTCTTTACATATATATGTGC
>NW_026323640.1:0-589 GCF_001194135.2 Octopus bimaculoides
AACACACACACACATAATGCATATGCATGTGTGCGTGAGTGGGTTGTGTTAATTTTTTTCTTCATGTTTCTTGTTCACTTCATGCCTTAAAAGATGTGTGGAATGAAAGTCCCTATACTTTAAAGACATGTAAAGGTCTGGCAAATGGAAGGGAAAACAGTTGTAAAACAATGATTTAATATTTGTCTGATCTAAGAAACCATGAAGAAAATACACTTAAAAATTAATGAAAACAAAAATATTTTTATACATACATACACACATATATATATACTATTTATATATATATATAAATTGACAAGTGCATATATGTAAACATGCATACATTTATAGATGTTAACACACACACACACATACATACATGCATATATATATGTATATGTGTGTGTGTGTGTGTTTGTGTCATCATCATCATCATTTAATGTTCGCCTTCCTTGTTAGCATGGGTGGGCAATATATATATAGATATAGATATATACATATATATAGATAGATAAATAGATAGATATAGATATATATATGTATATATAGATATATACATGTGTATATATATATATATATATATATATAGGTATATACATGTATATAT
>NW_026323641.1:0-213 GCF_001194135.2 Octopus bimaculoides
TAGTCGAACAAATCGACCCCAGGACTTATTCTTTATAAGCCTAGTACTTACTCTGTCGGTCACTTTCGCCGAATCGCTAATTTACAAGGACGTGAACACACCAACATCGGTTGTCTAGCGATGGTGGGAAGACAAACACAGACACACACACAAATATATACATACACATATATATACATATACGACGGGCTTCTTTCAGTTTCCGTCTACCAA
>NW_026323642.1:0-257 GCF_001194135.2 Octopus bimaculoides
ATATAATGTATATATATATTATATATATAATGTATATATATTATATATATAATGTATATATATTATATATATGTAATATATATTATATATATAATATATATTATACTAGCAGAGGCACCCGGCGTTGCTCGGGAATGAAATTGTTGCTTATATACTTGAAGAAAAAAAGTCAAAATGTGCTGTATAGAAATTTGAGGACATTCTGTTGATGGACTCTCAGATGAATGATGGCTGGGCGCCTCTCATGAATGGGGAAA
>NW_026323643.1:0-551 GCF_001194135.2 Octopus bimaculoides
TCACCGAGGGGATGACTTCTGACCGAGACCTTTGGAAATATGCTGTGCGTAAGAGGACCCGGCAAGCCAAGTGAGACTTAAATCCAAGGCCTCTGCCAGGGGTGTAGCCAGCCCACTTATGCGTACTTTTCCTTCATTGGACACTAAACTCCGCTTGCGAAGACCTGTTGAGGCAAGTGAAATCGAAATCAAACTAAATTCGATGACTGGCACCCATGCCAACGTCGTCTCCTTCATCGGACACGAAACTCGCCTTGCGAAGACCTGTTGGGGCAAGCGAAAGCGAAATCGTGGTGGCACCTGTGCCCAGCATCGTCTTCCTAGCACTTATGCTGGTGGCACGTGTAAAAACATTCGAGCGAGATCGTTGCCAGTGCTGCTGCACTGGCTCCTGTGCAGGTGGCACGTAATATACAACATTTTGAGCGTGGCCGTTGCCAATACCGCCTGACTGCCCTTTGTGCTGGTGGCACGTAAAAGTACCCACTACACTCTCAGAGGTAGGAAGAGCATCCAGCTGTAGAAACTCTGCCAGATCAGATTGGAGCCTG
>NW_026323644.1:0-513 GCF_001194135.2 Octopus bimaculoides
ATGTGTGTGTGTGTGTGTGTGTTTGTGCATGTGTGTGTGTGTGTGTGTGTATGTGCATGTGTTTGTATGTATGTATTATATATGTAAGTATGTATATATTTTATATATACATCATAGGTGCAGGAATGACAGCATGGTAAGAAGTTTGCTTTGCAACCCATACACTTCCAGTCTAGCCTTAGGCCAACTGAAACCTTGTGGATTGATTTGGTAGACAGAAACTGGTAGAAAGAAGACTGTCATATATACATATACATATATATGTATGTGAGTGTGTGTTTGTGTTTGTCACCTACCATCACTTGACAACCAGAGTTGGTGTGTTTATATCCCTGTTACTAAGCAGTTTTGTAAAACAGAGACAAATAGAATAAGTACAAGGCTAAAAAAAAAAACATATGTACCGGGATTAATTTATTCAATTAAAATGCTTCAAATTGGTGCCCCAGCATAGCTACAATCTGAAACAAGTAAAGAAGATAAAAACAGATATATATATATATATATATATAT
>NW_026323645.1:0-428 GCF_001194135.2 Octopus bimaculoides
GAGAGAGAGAGAGAGAGAGAGAGAGAGAAGGGGAGGGAGACAGAAACAGAGAGACAAAAATAAAGAACGTGGGAGAGATAAAAGCAGAATGGTGTATATGCTTTCTGAGAGAAAGAGAGAGTATGATTTGAGAAAGAAACAGGGTTAGGCGGAGATATATAATGAGGTATTAGAGAGAGAAAAAGAAAGAGAGAGGAGGAAAAGAGGAGGAGTAAGGGATAAACAGGAGGACAAAAGGAGATAGAGAGGAGGAGAAAGGGAGGAGAGAGAGACAAAGTGAGAAATGCAGCGAGGTGATGCATGCATAGATTCATACATATACTTACTAACATACATACAAATATACATACATAAATACATACATACATACAAATATACATACATACATGCATATATATATACATACATACATACATACACACACATAT
>NW_026323646.1:0-647 GCF_001194135.2 Octopus bimaculoides
ATATTTAAGGACAATGTAATTTCAAAAGTTATGCAACTTCCATTTTTTTTGTATCTAAGTTTTCATTAATATATTTCATCTTCTATTTCTCTCTTTTAATACACTAGAATGTAATGCTACCTTCCAACTTTGATCCTGCTACTTATTCTTTATATACATATGGCATATATGCCATGAGATATATTTTCAGTATTTTAACATATTCTTTGTAATAAGGTTCTTGCGTATATTCTTTATCAAGTCATCTCAACTGAAGAACATTTGTCTCAGGTGTGCAAAGTTTCAATAATAATAATAATAATAATAATAATAATAATAATAAATCAGGAATTAAAAACAAACATGTCAATAGCAGAATTTTTCTGTACTACTTCTTGATGTTTAGATTAAAATTTAAAAGAAAAAGGAAGAAAAAAAAAATTGAATTGAATATACAACTTCATACAATGCAATTTCTTCTTGAGATATGTGTACAGTTGAAGAATTATGCATTAAACATGAAGAGAAAGTTTCTTATGATGAAAATACATATTTTGAGCTGAAATTTTTCAAACCTATGTTCCAACATTCACAAATGTGATCGAAAACATTAATAAAAACAAAATAATAGTAATAATACTAAAAACATGCCACAAAAAAAAAAAAAA
>NW_026323647.1:0-453 GCF_001194135.2 Octopus bimaculoides
GTGTGTGTGTGTGTGTGTGTGTGTGTGTGTTTATATGTTTGTGTGATATTCCTATGAACCTCGCTAGTAAGAGCTTAGTTCATCAAGCAACAACGCAGAGTGCACAACAATTCAGCAGGTAGCTGGTGTTATGATTTACCACCCCCACATCCATACACATGCGAAATACATGTATGCATTCATATATATACAGGCATATACGTACAATAGATATATACGCACATGCTTAGACAGGTATATGTGTGTGTGTGTGTATGCATGCGTATATGATACTGCATATATAGCATTCACACACACACACACACACAGATAGATAGAAAGGAACAAAGATAGACATAGGTATAGAGATAGATAGATAGATAAATAGATAGATAGGTAGATAGAAAGATAGACAAGTAGATGGATAGAAAAATAGATAGATAGAAAGATAGATAGATAGATAGATAGATAGAT
>NW_026323648.1:0-468 GCF_001194135.2 Octopus bimaculoides
GGGGTAACCTTTGTTTTTATGTTCTTGTTGATGTTGTAGTGTAGCTGACGTCATCGACATCGTCGTTGTTGTTGCTGCTGTTGTTGTTGTTGTTGTTGTTGTTGTTGTTGTTGTTGCTGTTTCTGATCTCCGCGTTGTTTCTGTTTGTTGTTGTCGTTAGCCAGGGTAACCTTCGACACAGCGGCAACCACACGCTGCCACCGAGAAGCCATTAATGTCGTCGTCGTCATCATCATCATCATCATCATCATCATCATCATCATCATCATCATCATCACCATCGTCATCATCGTCATTATCGACATCATTATCACCATCATCATTGTCGTCATCATCATTATCATTGTCATCATCATCATCATCACAATCATCATCGTCGTCGCCATCAACTTAATTCATCATCATCGCCGTCATCATCATCATCATCATCATCATCATCATCGCCGTCATCATCATTCTCATTGTCAT
>NW_026323649.1:0-212 GCF_001194135.2 Octopus bimaculoides
GTGTATATATATATATATATATATATATATGTATGTGTGTGTGTGTGTTTATGCATGTGTGCGTGTGAATATATATCTATCAATAAACATCAATATCTTTCTACGTATATATACATAACTTATATATACGTATATATGCATGTATATGTATATATAATATAAATATATATACATATATATATATAATACATATATATATATATATATATATA
>NW_026323650.1:0-375 GCF_001194135.2 Octopus bimaculoides
GATTGTGTGATTGTATGTAAATATGAATGTATATACATCCGACCCTTTCTCAGTTTTTTGCTCGTGTATTTTCAATTATGATTGTATGTATGTTTCTATATGTAAATTAAGGAACTGTTAAATTTTAATTTTCAGCCAGCCGTCTATCTAATTACTTCATCTAAAACCCGTATGTCGCTTTACAACATATAAATTGACACATAAAAAGCGCCATATTTACATTTTAGCGACATAGACTGTATTAATACCGAGAGCTAATATTTATCCCCGCTTAAATGTGTTTGCTTTGTTAGAACAAACTATACTGTGGTAGATGCCATGAAAAAGCTCTTATATTGGCTTTTGGTCCAAAATGTACCCTCGTTTATATCACTG
>NW_026323651.1:0-491 GCF_001194135.2 Octopus bimaculoides
GTTGTTGTTGTTGTTGTTGTTATTGTTGTTGTTTTGCCACAGGTCAAACCTAACTGCCTTACAACTCTCTGAACAAATGTTCTGATCATATTAGCTTTATATCAATCACATTGGATCTAAAGTTAGCGTATGTAGTCTTCCTCCTTTTAACGTTAGAAGGATGTGTTTTGAGGGAGATTTGGCTGCTAATTCTATTAAATCGAAGTACTAAGTAAAGGCTATTTCGTTTGGTCGAATTGGAATGTCGAATATTAATGTTGTTTAGCGCTAGGTTTACCTTAATTTGGTTCATTTATCATTAAAAATGGTTCACTTGCGAACATCCTATTATCTCGTTTTGCGCGCGCACCCCACGCCACAAATATACATATATATGTGTACATACATATACACACATAGATATTTACAAGCGTGTATTAATAGAAATGGTCAGCCTTATCACAGTGTGTCACGCTGAATATCCCGAGAACTACGTTAAGGGTACACGTGTC
>NW_026323652.1:0-356 GCF_001194135.2 Octopus bimaculoides
CATGCTAGCATGGAAAGCGGACGTTAAACGATGATGATGATGTGTATGTCTGTATAAGGGTTTGTATGTATATATATGTGTATATGTATATATGTGTGCAAGAAAATGAACAAGAATATTTGTCAATTTAAATGCTAGACTACCAACCACACAGTCATTGGTTCAAGTATAACCATAGTCAATTGGGAAACGTAACTCACACTGCCTCAGTCTGTGGAGTTGGTGCAAGTTTCCAGCCCATCATAGTAGAGTGGTTAGTGTCAGTAAGGGCAACCAGCTGTACAAATAAGCATCAGATTATCACATTCCCATGGGCATACATTCATATGCACACACCTGTATGTGTACACATATAT
>NW_026323653.1:0-214 GCF_001194135.2 Octopus bimaculoides
CAAGAGGCCATAGTACCCCACTTCACTTCTATCCCTTCAGTGAACTGAAGCATTTGGTATATAAGATTAAGGTACTTAGGTGTTCCTCTGAGCTTCATCAGAGAGTTTAGAATGTTCATAAGGTTAAGTTATAAATATAAATACATACATCTATACACACTTTTATTTGTAATAACTTATCTTTCATATGCAGTATATTAAAAAAAAATTTCCC
>NW_026323654.1:0-1671 GCF_001194135.2 Octopus bimaculoides
ATATATATATATATGCACATATCCACGCACATACGAGCACACATACACACACATACACTCACACACACTCACACAAACTTACGCACGCATAGATATATTCCGGGCCAATGCAGGGCCCCTTTAAGAACAAACTGAATAATTATAGATCCTGATTTAGCATACAATAGATGCTCAGTGTTACAACTTTAGCTAGCCATATGATGATTAAAAGAGAATGCAACGCGTAAAATATCCAATTCGGCGTTGCTGGAGCACTTTGAACATTATCTGCAAAGAATTAGACATTTCAGGCAGCGTTGGTCCGATAGGAGTATCAGTTTAACATGTTCACACTATTTTGGTGCTTTCTTGAACTCAAAGCACAAAATAACTTGAAGCTGCCCTCATGAGCAGAAATTCGTTTTAGCACGTATTCTATGTAAGACTAGTACTTATTCTGTTGATCTCTTTTGCAGAACCGCTAAGTTGCAGATGACGTAAACACCTCAACACCGGTTGTCAAGCTGTGATGGGGGACAAACACAGACATAAAGACATAGATACATAGACATACAAACATACACACACACGCACACACACACACACACACACACATATATATATATATATATATATATATATATATATATATATATATACATCAAAGTAGTTGTTCCATGTTACTGCTAGTTTAACCCCGGCCAGATCCTCTACCAGGGGGCTGTCAGTGCGAAGCTGCACCCTTTATATACAATATGTATTGCTAGCAGGGAGAGCAAACACCTACCATCCCGAAACAGACAACAGGATCGAGAAACTGACTCAGTTTCTAGCGGGTTGGCTCATGCTCAGTCGTGAGTACCTGGTCGCCAGAGCGACAGCCAGGGTCCGCTCCAGCCAACAATATATTGTGAACAATATATTGTATTATTCGGCTGTAATATTCTTTAGTGACACGTGTCTTGTTACAGGTGCCACCGTAAGATGTTTTCATCCACCCCCAAGGTACCTGTAACAATCCTCGTCGGATACAAAATAAAATTTTAAGTCATTGACGGAGATGTTAGTCAGTTTTACAGTTTTTCCTCTTTTCGCAACTATATAGCAACATTTATCCTGACCAAACTCCAACCCTATATCCTTTGAGAATGTTGTAACCAGGTCAAGGCTCTTTTTCATCTCAAGCATATTCCTTGCATGTAATTTCAAATCATCGACACAGAAACAGGGTGTAATTTTGGTATTTCTGTTTCCTTGTGAACCAGTAAGATATGTATGTATGTATGTATGTATGTATGTATGCATGTATGTATGTACGTATGTATGTATGTATGTATAACAGAAAGAGAGGGATACACAGAGACGGAGAACAAAGTTGTAACGAAATGGCGTAAGGAAGTAAAACGTTGTGGACCGCAAGAAATGGTAAAAAGAAAGTTTTTGAAGACTGCTCACACGGACATCTCGCATCTACTTTGTAACTGGAAGATAGATAAGGAGTGAAGTAGGTAGAATCAACAGCTTTAACAGAAGGTTGTTTACTCATATTTTAGGCACGGGGATATCAAAAATAGCTGTTGATAAAAGAGAAAAGGTTAAATTTAATGTATTTGAGTGTAATGGTAAGTTCGTGTGTGCACCACCATATGTATTTGTATGTATATGCTATATATATACCTACACATACATGTA
>NW_026323655.1:0-1061 GCF_001194135.2 Octopus bimaculoides
CGGCAAACATGAAGTACCAGTCGAGCACTGGAGTCGATATAATCAACTACCCTCACACCCCAATTTCAGGCCTTGTGCCTATAAAGGAAAGGATTATCATTATCAATATTATTATTATTATCATTATTATTATTATTATTATTATTATTATTATTATTATTATTATTATTATTATTATTATTATTATTATTATTATTATCATTATCATTATTATTATTATTATTATTATTATTATTATTATTATTATTATTATTATTATTATTATTATCATTATTAAGGCGGTGAGCTGGCTCAATCGTTAGCACCTCGGTCAAGCTATTTAGCGGCATTTCGTCTGTCTTTACCTTCTGAATTCAAATTCCGCCGAGGTCAACTTGCCTTTCATCCTTCCAGGATAGATGAAATAGGTACCAGTTGTTCACTGGTGGTCGACGTAATCGACTCCCTCACTTTTCAAAATTGCTGGCCTTGTGCCAAAACAAGAAAAGATTATCATTACTACTAATGCGGCGAAGATAGCGAGCTGGCAGAATCGTTAGCACGCCTGGCAAAATAGCTTCATCTGTCTTTACGTTCTACGTTCGAGTTCCGCCGAGGTCAATCTTGCCTTTCATTTCCTTCAGGATGGCTGAAGTCGATATAATCGACTAGCCCCTCCCAACCAAAGATGGCAGGCCTTGTCCCTTTAGTGGAAAGGATTATTACTAACGCGGCGAGAAGGAAAAAAAATGTTAGCACGCCGGACGAAATGCTTAACCACATTCCGTCTGTGTTAACCTCCCATAATTCTATTAAGTGGAATTTTTTTTATGATACTTTCATTTCTAGCATAAAACAGCCTTAGAAACACGCTGGAATGATCAAAATAACATTTCAAAATAACATTTTAAATAGAAATAAGCGAGATATTGGGTGAAAAATTAGCAAACTTCATTTGAATATCAGAGAAATATACCTAGTAGATATAGCAAAAAGGTTAGATATGTGTAAATATTGACAGATAATTACGAAATTTGTAATTTTTAAGTGATCTCATATGAGATCACTGATGGGTAATGGGT
>NW_026323655.1:1612-2714 GCF_001194135.2 Octopus bimaculoides
GTGTTTATTGAGCGAAAACACCTAAAGCTCCACGACGCTCCGACAGGGGATGGTGGCGAACCCTGCTGTACTCTTTCACCACAACTTTCTCTCACTCTTACTTCCTGTTTCCGTTGTGCCTGTAATTCAAAGGGTCAGCCTTGTCACACTGTGTCACGCTGAATATCCCCCGAGAACTACGTTAAGGGTACACGTGTCTGTGGAGTGCTCAGCCATTTGCACGTTAATTTCACGAGCAGGCTGTTCCGTTGATCGGATCAACTGGAACACTCGTCGTCGTAAGCGACGGAGTGCCAACAACAACAACAACAACCCTGATCAAAACACCTATAATTAAAAGCAGCTCATCCATGACCATCCCTTCTTTCACTAGTTCCCTACACCCAGAACTTCATTATTTTACATGTCATCCTTTCCTACAACCAGGGTTAGTTGGATATTATTTCTAACCTATCGGACAATTACCATATGCAGTCTGTCTAACAGATTGTCGTTAGAGTAGAGCTAGTGTTACTTTCGTTGCTGCTCAATAATTGCTATATTGCTAACACAGAGGCTTGCAAGCAATGCTGTCGTTGTGCAGCTGGAGTCGTTGTCATGCAATTTATGTCACAGAGTTGATGTAGTGCATTTACTGTTTATCAGATGCAGTATTAAATTTAAAGTAGCGTAGTTATTTTCATGCTGTGGTGTCACGCATTTGCTTCAAAAGAGTTGCTTTCGTACAGTTTAAAAAGTGCAGTTGTAACTGCAGTTTTAGGCGTTTCAGTGCATTTGTTGCAGGAAAGTGGTCAAGCTGTTGTAGTTGACATAATATATGCTGTTGGTATGCACTTATTCTAGTGGAACTTGCATTTCAGTTATTATTATCATTATTATTAGTCAAATTCCGCCAAGGCCGACTTTGCCTGTCATCCTTTCGGGGTCGATAAATTAAGTACCAGGGGAAGAGAACAGTCGATATAATCGACTGTTCTCTTCCCCCGAATTTGAGACCTTGTGCCTATAGTAGAAAAGGTTATTATTATTATTATTATTATTATTATTATTATTATTATTATTATTATTATTATTATTATTATTATTATCATTATTATTATTA
>NW_026323656.1:0-292 GCF_001194135.2 Octopus bimaculoides
GGAAACCATGATGATCCTCTGGAGGACATTTGTCCTCAGCCGCCTGGATTCCTGCTGTCACCCACCAGACCTTGAAGCAATCCAGAGGAGATTCACAAAGAAGATTGTCTCTTTGCAACTGCTCAGCTACTGGGAAAGGCTGAAACAGCTAAGACTCAATGCCAGAACGGGACGGCACTGCATAGTGCCAAAGATCCCAGCAATGCCATCGTGCTTCATGACGAGTTACTGCAACAGCTTGTGATTCAGGGTCCCACAGCTTTTTAATATTCTCCCAAAGAGCCTGAGGAAT
>NW_026323657.1:0-564 GCF_001194135.2 Octopus bimaculoides
ATATATGTATGTATGTATATATATATATATGCATGTATGTATGTATCTATGTATGTTTGTATGTATATATTATATATGAGAGAGTATGATCGTTTCTGTCCATTAAATTCACTAAAAATTATATCTGTGCAGTATAACAGAAGAAAAAGTAAACGGTTTTCTTGTATACCAGAAATTTGCGGTTATAAGGTACTACATAGCTTCTTACGCCACAGTACACTGGGTATACGACTCACAGCAAGTCAACTCGATACTTCTCAATGAATCTTGGGTGATAGAGTTTGCATTGAGTTTCTCTGGACGCACAGTATTTTTTTCTTTTTAAAAAGTCCAGCAGTTCTAGATTCTGTTTCATATCAAGTCTCCTTCCTGATTATATTAAATAAAGGACAAATAACCTTGTAATCTCCAGCTCTGTATTTGCTGTCAAATCTTATATAAAAACATGTAGGCGCATATACACATGTATTTGTCCAGAATTACATTGATACATAAATGCATATATATATATATATATATATATATATAAAGAGAGAGAGAGAGAGAGAGAGAGAGAGAGAGAGA
>NW_026323658.1:0-225 GCF_001194135.2 Octopus bimaculoides
ACATATATACATATATATATATATACATATATATATATATGCATATTTATATACATTTATATATGTGGTATATCTATGCATGTGTGCAAATATACACTAAAATCTATGTATATCCATACACACGGTCTTCAGCTGTTTATTTAGATATACATACGCAAACAACCTCATACACTATTACACACACACAAATGCATACGCACACACGCGATGACTCACACACACACA
>NW_026323659.1:0-299 GCF_001194135.2 Octopus bimaculoides
AGCGGTACGTAAGCCGACTCAAGAAATCTCTAGTGAGACTTTTTATTGATTTACCTGAAGAGATCCAAAACAGGTCGAAACATGTGTTGTACCCAATAAAGTCTATTACACATTCTATCTATTTTATTAATACTGTTACCCCAAGCGCCACTACGAAGTTCCTGCAATAAATCTACGGATAACAGGTAACCGAAACCGTGCCGGTGCTTTACTCATCATCCGTTTATACATTTTGTACAATTTCTCCATTATATATATATATAGCCTGCGTGGATATCCACCCACCACCATCCACACCG
>NW_026323660.1:0-234 GCF_001194135.2 Octopus bimaculoides
CTCTCTCTCTCTCTATATATATATATATAAATTATTGTCATTTCCTAAGCATTACATATACATACATTAGTGTATGCAAGCTTGATGAAAGCAAAGACTCTAAGAACCACATTAGTCATTTCAACATCCCCACCTTCTTCCACCCGGTGTCTTTTCTCTTTCACCCGACCGCTCTTTATCGCCTATCCATCCATCCATCCATCCACCCATCTATCTATCTATCTATCTATCTAT
>NW_026323661.1:0-219 GCF_001194135.2 Octopus bimaculoides
TATATATATATATATATATATATATATATATATATATACATACAAAGAGAAAGAGAGAAAATTAGAAAAAAAAAGGAAAGTTAAGAAAGAAAAGAGAGAAGTTGAACAAAGAAATTTTGCTGCATTGATAGCATGCAACAACTAGTAACTGCAATTGCCGAAAGACAGGACAGGAATCAATTTTATTGCTTCCTTCCCTCCTTCCTTCCTTTCTTCCTT
>NW_026323662.1:0-357 GCF_001194135.2 Octopus bimaculoides
TATGTATGTATATGTATTAATCTACGTATGTATACGATGCAGCAAGTGTACAATTTGCTTTTCCGCCGTATTTGTTGCCACCACTTAAACAAAATTTATTCATATCACATAGCCGACATCATATTCATCGTAAGAATTCTTAGAAAACAAAAGAAAAATTATCTGAAAAGGCAGTGTCCAGTCAGAGTAATTACTCTAACGAGACTAAAATCTCTTGACCTTATCTGGTGCTCCAATCAAAACTATCTACGCGTTAAAGCTGACATAGACAGCAGCTCCGCAGATAGATAAATAGATAGCTATCGAGGTGTATAATATCTATCTATCTATCTATCTATCTATCTATCTATCTATCTA
>NW_026323663.1:0-288 GCF_001194135.2 Octopus bimaculoides
GAAGGAGAAGAAGAAGGAGAAGAAAAAGGAGGAGGAGAAGAAGAAGAAGATGATGATGAAGAAGATGATGATGATGATGATGATGATTATGACGATGATGATAACGATCACGGTAATCCTAATGATGATTTGCCACTGGTGGTGCTGATGGTGATGATGACGATGATGATGACTATAATTACGGAGCTGATGATAACGATGCTGATGACACTGATCACGGCATTGATGACCATGAAGGCGATGATGGTGATGACGATGATGGTGATGACGATGATGGTGATGACGATG
>NW_026323664.1:0-888 GCF_001194135.2 Octopus bimaculoides
AGGAGAGAAAAAATATATAAATGTAGTGGTCAGCGATCTATCATGGCGACAGGCGTTGGACAAAATAATGGAAACAGCTTGAATTCTACGAGGTAGTTCTTGTAGTGATGATGGTGGAGGGTATCGACTCCTTGTTTTTCTAAAATGCACCATATATGTTCAATAATATTGAAATCTGGGGACTGTGGTGGCTAGATAAGATGTTCAACTTCACTAGAATGTTCCTCGTGCCGTTCAGTAACAACTTTAGCTGTGTGAATTGGTGCATTAATGCGTTTCTCTCCGGAAACAGCTCCGCAACCATATGATGAATATAATCAGATAAAATGCCTAAATAGTCTTGACTATTAATTCTGTCATAAAGGGAAACCATTGGGCCGGCAGATTTCCAAGACATAGCCCCACCCCAGATCATCGCAGATCCTCCTCCACGTTTAACAGTTGGAAGAAGGCAGTCAAGGTTAATGCTTCTTTTGGCTGTCTCCACTTCTATACTCGGCCGGTGTCGAAAATAAGGTAAAGGATGACTCATCCGAGAAAATAACATTCATCCACTGCTCTATGGAACAATTCTGTAGGTTTTACTCCACTCTGAACACTTTGCAACGTTTGTTTTTGAAAGTAAGTGGTTTTCTGATTGCAGTCCTCCCGTGAAATCCGGCTTTGTGCAGCTCCCGGCGAACAGTTTTTTGTGGAAACCGGATTTTCGGGGTGGTCATTAAGCTCCGTAGTAATGTTGGGAGTTGTACTTTTGTGATCTTTTCTAACAATTAGCGTAAGAGTCCGACAATCCCTATCTGAAAGTTTTGGTTTTGTTCCGGAGTTTTCTTTCGACGGAGAAGTTTTTCCCTCTTTCTCAAAGGCTGTCATTACTTTCGAGACAGTACT
>NW_026323665.1:0-855 GCF_001194135.2 Octopus bimaculoides
ATATATATATATATATATATATATATACGTAGATGTATGTAGTGTATGTTGTGAGAGAGGAAAAGAGAGATACAGAGAGTGAGAGTATTCCATTGTTTGAAATACTTGTATTTCTTTGTGATTTATTTATTTATTTATTTATTTATTTATTTCCCTCTTTAGATTTCTGTGACATAAAGACAAATGTATTTAAGTTTAATTTAACAACATAACACTTGTACACTCTAATGTTGAAAATCTTATTTGATGTGAAGGCTGCTGATCGGAATATTTAAAGACATTGGAATAACGACGTTAAGTCAGAACCAAAATAATAAAAAAAAGACAACAACAACAACAAAAACATAGAACTAACATCAATACAAAACAAAATCAAACAAACACAATATATAACAAATCAAAATCACTCAAATAATACGATATAAAAAGAAAGAAATAAAATATATGACATAAAAATTAAATAAAATTTTTATACATGACATAAAAAATAGAAAAAAAAAACTTGGGAGGAAAAAAAATCTCTGTGATATATAATGGAATGAAGAATAGAATAAGAATGCAAGACGTAACTAAGAATAGTATGTTAGTTTGATAGAATTATTATTATTATTATTATCATTATGGACAATGAAAGATTTTATTTGTATTAAGTTGATGGGTATGGCGTATGGAGAATGTAGAAAAAGAGTGATGTTGATTAGATGCGATGACAGTCGAACAGATGGCTATCTAACTTTTGATCTATTTATCTAATTTCTTCAGTGTGCATACACTTTCTCTGCTCTCTTTAGTTTCCACATTCGTTATCTTTCTCTCTCTCTCTCCTTCTCTCCTTACACACACACACACACACAC
>NW_026323666.1:0-211 GCF_001194135.2 Octopus bimaculoides
AAGATGTTGCTTGGAAGTTTTAACTTCCAAAAATAATAATTAATAACAATGTCTGTTGTGTGATATCCACTGTAATAAAATGGTTACATACTAGTAATTATGGGATGTAATTATTTTACAATATATTCTTCATAAGGATACCCTTATGAATACACCTTATGAATACCCCTTATACCGGATGTGACGAACTGCTTTGCTGGAAAAGTCTTGG
>NW_026323667.1:0-545 GCF_001194135.2 Octopus bimaculoides
TATATATTAACATATATCGCCCATACATATTTATAAAAATACATGCAAGTATATAAGTATAAATAAATATATATGTACGCGTGTGTGTATGTATGTATGTATATGTACCAACCTGCTGATTATATTAACTTTATGTATGTGTGAATGTATGTATGCATGCATGCTTATATAATGTCTGTGTGTAAAAGAAAATACAACTCAAACAAAGATAGAGAGAAAATGGAAACGAGGAAAGAAAGGAAGAAAGATAGAAAGCAAACAAACGAAAAGGGGCGATTGAGTCTTAAGCTGGCTTCCACTGAGGGGTATGTTATGATGTTGTATTTATTTATTCTCTTGTAAGAGTTCTCAGGTTTCTGGTTCAGCGTCGGAAGGGACCCTTGCGCTATCAGATCACAAAGAAAGCCACCCGGGTTAGCATTCGGGGCGAGATATACATCGCTGTGTGATCATATTTACAAAACTCTAGCAATGTATGTATGTACGTATGTATGTTTGTGTATTTGTGTGTGTTGTGGGTGTGTTCGTGAATATGTGTGTTGTAT
>NW_026323667.1:4027-4543 GCF_001194135.2 Octopus bimaculoides
TATATGTAAATATATATAATCATAAATATACAGGGATTAGCATTGAGTTGATTCTCCAACATACTGAAAATTTAGAAATAGCAGTCAAAGAACTACTGATTCTAAACTACAAATTTTTCTCTAAACGGATGGCGATATTTATGGCACACATAGAATAAAAAAACCAGAGGGAAAAGCAAAAACAAACCTGCCTTTAGTTAATTGGATACGAACGTTTCGCGGTTAAGAGAATGAAATTACTCTATTCCGCATCTTCAGCCCAATATTCTGATAAATTTGAAAGTGTCTCTAAAAAATTCACGGTAATTTCTGGCCATGCGACTTTTTTTTTACGATATTTTGCCAAGTACTACTATTATTAGCAAAACACACACATCATCCAAGAGGGTGAAAGAATAATCGACGGCACGCAACCTACCATCGTTATTTTCTTTCAGAATGTAAACAAACAAATCAATTCACCCTCTTGGATGATGTATGTGTTTTGCTAATAATAGTAGTATTGGTGATGGCAAT
>NW_026323668.1:0-221 GCF_001194135.2 Octopus bimaculoides
AATTTCTGTTACATCATTTTCGAAAGTGTCAAAGTGCGTGGTAAAAATTTCAAAATGATAGTAAACTACGCATATGGTCAACTAAGGGAATTAAAATGGGCATTTTTTGAGAAATTTTGAAATTGCACATATCTCAAAAGATTATTCTGACACTCCCATAATAGTAACTAACATGGTTATTGCTCAGAAATGGTCAACTCTATGCTAAATAACAGGGAAAA
>NW_026323669.1:0-454 GCF_001194135.2 Octopus bimaculoides
TATGATTTCGCCGGCATAAATATAGAAATTGTGGTGAGCAATATAATTTTAAGTTCTTAATCAAGAAACGTTATTTCTTATTAAAATTATTGCTTGTACATGACATAATATTTTTCAAAGCGTGCCGACGTGCGATACGCTATGAGGTTGCTATCTGCTGATATTGAAGTCAAATCTACCTCGTATTGAACCATATCAGCTGAAATATTCAGGAGACACACAAACAATACTTGCTACACATGTCATTCAAAAGACATGGATGTTTACAGCCGAAATGCCTAACATTATAAACCTGCCCGGTCACACTTGAACCTAGACTGAACCTCAATATTGGTTTCGAATTTCGCAAACGGCCAGCAATTTTAGGGCAGGGGGGAACACGATTAGATCGACCCAGTGTTCAACTGGTACTTATTTTATCGACATCGAAAGGATGAAAGACAAAGTTGACCTC
>NW_026323670.1:0-422 GCF_001194135.2 Octopus bimaculoides
ATCATCATCATCATAGTTGTCATCATTGCTGTTAATCAAGAGGGGGAGAGGGAGGGTGACAGAAGACAAACACGTGGCCTTTGATGCCACCCCCACCCCGCCCGCCACCCCAAACATGATTGAATCATATCTTCAACATATAGCAAGAGTATGACAAGATATCAAGCCACACACACACACACACGTGTGTGTGTGTGTATACAAAACATACACATATCGATTTATTTAATATATATTAAATATAAGCCTGCGCATATATATATATGTATATGTGTGTGTGTGTGTATAGATATGTATGTATATATGTGTGTATATGTATATATGTATATATATATATGTGAGTATATATATATGAGTGTATATATATGTGTATGTGTGTATATGTATATATTTGAGTGTATTTGTCCCCTCTCCATCGCTTT